>NW_016908540.1:911504-984187 GCF_001483705.2 Eufriesea mexicana | reverse complement strand
GCTGAACCTCCACTGTCTCCATCTTCTGCTCCAACCGAGACTGTCTCTCCAACTCCATCTTCTGTTCCACATCCTGCAATTGCTTCTGCCTCTCCATCTCCAGCTTCTGGTCTGCATTCAGTAACTGCCTCTGTCTCTCCATCTCGAGCCTCTCCTGCTCCTGCTTGTACTCCAGCTCTTCCTGCTTCTTCCTCAAGTTGTCCTCCTCCAACTGCTTCTTCAGCCTCTCTTCGTCCTGCTGCCTCTTCAACTCTTCGTCGTACTTCCTCTTCAGCTGCTCCCTCTGACGTCTCTCGAACTCTTCCTGCATCTCCTGCCTCCTCAGCTCTTCTTCCTGTCGCCTGATCAGCTGTTCGTCGTGCAGACGCTGCGCCTCGTCCTCCAGCCTCATCGACTGATACTGATTCCTCTGCTCGATCAAGCGCTGCAGGTCATCATCTTCGCGCCGCTGCTTGGGCCACTGTTCCTGTTCCCGTATTTCCTGCTCTGCTATGCCGTATTTACCTTCAAGCGGGTGCGAGACCGCATCGTTAGTAGGAATTTCCTCGCCTCGAGGCTCGTCCGATACGGCCGCGATCAGTGCGGCCGTTGCCGGAGGTTAGTTGCTACCTGAATGTTGCTTCTCGTCGGACCCATCGTCCGACGGGGTCGAGCTCAGCGAGGTGTTGCTGCCGAATTGGTCCTGCAGAGAGGACTGCACCGACAGACTACGGTCCTGGTGCTTCACTCGTTGGGGGGACAAGCTTCTGGGGTCGACACTGGTCGGGTCTGCCTGCAACAAACCCTCCGGTTAGGCGACTTCCAGGATGGTTCGTTGGTGGAGACGTTTAATATAAAGGACGGTTTCTCTACGTCATTTGGTGGTATTACTTCCAGGATGGTTCGTTGGTGGAGACGTTTAATATAAAGGACGGTTTCTCTACGTCATTTGGCGATATAAGAAAGAAAGAAAGAAAGAAAGAAAGAGAAAGAGAAAAGGAAAGAGGAACTTCAACCCTTTCGTGACAATTGGACCTTGTTCAGAGTATATTGCGTCCTCATTTTGCTTCAGAAGGTATATTGAATGTAGTTTAGGATAGTTTTAAGTGAGATAATGGTTGTGGATAGGGTAGATGGCGGGCAGATCGAATTGGGAGTAGACTAGATGGCGCTGTGGAGTACTGGCGCACTATGGAACGGCTTCTGTTGACTATATCTGAGAAAATGGCGCAGGAGAGTAGCGGTCCCTAGTAGTGGACCCTGTGGATCATCAGATTTAAATTCGAAAAATATTTTATAGTTTATGTAATATTAAAACATTTGTTAAAAGATTCTATTAGTTAAAAGAACTTTTAATGAACTTTAAATCTTATTATATAAATAATATGTCATCGTCTAACTCGAGTCCTTCTTTGTATCGAAAGGGTTAAAGTTAAAGTGGCTTTCTATAGACATTTAAATTGTATTGGACGTGTAATGGGGTTGGTGATTGCAGTGGATAGTGTTTTTGTACTGTAGACTTCATTTATCTGATTAATTTGAATTCTTAATTCGTATTGTATTACTGCGATGTAATTATTCTTTTTTATTGAACAAAAATGCAAGATCTATCCTATGATGTGAATAATTACTGCTATTTAATGTTATTAATAAGTCCAAAAATTTTCTGCGAAAAGTATTGGAATGTTGGAAACTAATCAGTGACAATGAACCATTTATCTTTTCACACTTTCAGATAAACGGAGTTCTACTGCACACTGTTGTATGTTCGATAAAGAACAGGTATTTGAAATAATTAATTGTTTCAATGGGAAGGACGTTTCAATCTTAAACGACGAGTTTGGAGAACAATAATTTAAAAGGGAAAAATAATTGCTAACAGAATAAATATCTACTACGTGTGCAATTTGCAGACAAATTCAAAAACTCAGGGAACCTTTTTGACATTTATAAATTGAGAAAAGATTGCATGGTTACATATAATTGGTAATTGAATAATTGAAAATTTAACTTGGTTTGACGCTATGAACTGTAAGTGGGATGTTATTGCATGTTTACGCTATCCAGAATAATTGAAAGGAAATTTTTTAATCGAAGAAGTAAATGAAAATATTTCCATTAATTGACACTAAACTTTCATTTAATGGATATAACATTTAGGAGTTGTATCATCATTGATTCTTCAGATAAATAATCACTTATTTGTCCTGATAACATCTTTGCTAATAAATATGAAATATTTATTCAATTTAAGTAGCTTCGAAGATTAGATTTTCATCGCTCTTCTAGATAAATAATCATACGATTATTCTGATGGTGTCAATAGTAATTAAAATAAAATTTTTTCCTCAGTTTATATGACATTAAATATATGATTATTTTTAATCATTTACACGCATAATTTTTTAATCATTCTGGACAGTGTAACATATTATGGCACAAAATATATATATCGTTAAATAACTAATTGTAAATGTGTGTACTGGTCCCAGGGAAAAATATAATTTGCAAAAGACGCGACGAATTTATAATAAATAAATAATAAATAAATTGCAAGTATAAAAATTGCATATTTTTATAATACGTATGTCACGATTAATAAGCGTTTCAATTTAATCCAAAAACACCCCTCGGACCTTCAATGGATTATACCATGTCAGTGGTACATGTAGTATAATAAATTTTTCAACCAAATTTTCTAAAAAACAATTCTTTAACCTCCACCTTCTGCATGCTTCGACAATAAAACAAGAAACACAGACTGGGTGTATATATATATACAGGGTGTCTAATAATTCCTCGTTCAAACCTCATCAGTATGTTCCGTAAGTAAAAATAGAATCAATAGAATGTATAATGTAAAGAGAAGTCCATAAATTCTTTATTAAGAAGTAATAACAAGAATATCGAACGTAAAGGAAATATCGGCTTCCATTATCGATGCTAACCTAATATTAACGTACTATATAATTTATTGCCAATTGAATATTCCTCTATGATTTTATCCAATTTCGTTCACGTACCATATCGATTCCTTTAATTAAATTATTCGAAATTTAATTTTAACATTGGATATTCCTTTCTCCATATATTTCATATTTTCCTTAAAATCAATTTATTAATTTATCAATTTATGGACTTCTTGTTACACCTAACTTTTTATTTTTACTGACGTAACATATCGTGGAAGTTTCAACGGTTAACTATAAAACACCCTATATACAGGGTATCTTATGATATGTGGAAAGTACTGTGAAGTTTCTGCACACTGAATTAAAGAAATGAATTTCATATAAATATATTCCTGATGTGACCTCGTTTACAAAGTACAACTTATTTTTATCATAATTGTTATATCCAGAAACTTTATGTTACTGGTACTGCAATAAATAAATAGCAATTCCACTTTAAAAACAAAAATTAGAAAAATACAAAATCATTACCCATATTTTATTTTGATTATTGAAAATAAAATACTCTGTCTATCGTTTTATCTGTCAAAAATAAATATTTGTAAAATAAATTCGTATAAAATTCTTATAAAATATATTTAAAAATAAATTTAAAATAAACAGTAAACCAAAATGAAGTCAGATATCGAGTACATATATATACATGAACCTTTTTCTTCCACCAATATGCAGAATCCACTCCTGTACTTGTCACACACCACGAAACACCCTGTATTTCGATGGGTACAAGAAGAACCATAAATACACATTCATACTTGAATTCTCTCCGACCACATTTTCTTATCTTTCTTGGGGCGTAGTTTTATATATATAAATATATAATATCGAACGAAATAATTTTGGATTGATCACTCTACCGTTACCTTCGTGGAGAACGTACATTTTAGCGCAATTTGCTAGAAATTCGCAAACTATAATCCTGGAGCTACACTAAAAGTGCTGCTTGTAACAGTGTAATCTCGATCAGGTTGCTTCATAGTAAATTAGGAAAACGAACAATTTGCACGAGTTCTGTCTGCGACATCGCGAGCTTCGAGTAGGCTAAGTTACGGATAGCTTTCTCTACGTCTAATACGAATTCGATTATGCGAAACGAGGTTCGATCGTGGCAATAAGCTTCGCGAGAAGTGTCAGTATATAGTTCCACCGTTATCTTCGAAACAACACGCACCTGGTAGGCCAACGCGGTCACTATGATCTTGGATGGGACCAGGCCGAGGGGTCGAACCTCCCTCATCAGCACGTTCGCTGGAATCTTGTGGAACTGGATGTATTCCAGAAAATTGGATATCACGTCTTTCAGGTCTTGGCTCTGGTCGCTGTCGCAGTACTTCTTGCTCCACATCAAGGCCGCCTGGAAATTATACAAAATTCAATAACAAATTATCCCTTAATTAATCAATAATCCCTAATTTAATTTATTATACTAATTTTTAGGTTACCAATGATGAGAACTAATCTGAGAAATGGAGACGAAGAATTATAGCGTTGTATATTAAAAAAGATATATATTAAGAAATTTTGAAAATAAGAAAATTAAATTGAGAAATGGAAGAATTAATAGGAATGATGTTAAATAATGGAGAAATAATTTTAATCTTAAGATTAAGAGTGTTAAATGAAAAATGGCTAATTGGGAGTCGATTCTTTTTATTATGGTTTCATGAATTTGATTAGGCGAAGATTCCGAGGGCTGACTTACTTGGAACTTAGTGAACTCATCGGCTCGTAACTCTTCTCTAGCCAGGATTAAACGAACCACGTGTTGAGGGAGCAGGGTAAAGGATCCTAAATTCAATACTTCGTTGCCATGCTCATCGACGAATTCGAATACCTTTGGATACAAACGAGAAAATAGCGATATTAATTCAATATTTTCACCACGTAAAATGACGTGAAATTATTTGGCATCGATCGATGTCACTTTCTATAACGCGTTGTCACATATGTCATGCATGTAGTTGCAAGACTAAAATGATATATAATCATTCGACTAATTTACTCTTATGCCTTGTATTGTAAATGAATGCAGTAAATATATTATTCAAGTTTATTTTTATATTAAATTCATCATCTTATTTATATTTATATTTAAATTTATTTATGTTCCAGTAGATGACATATTTTAAATACTTATAATTAGATACGTGTATTAATCCTTTGCACTTGACGATTTTTTGGTTAAAGAAGAGTAGGAGTTCGAAGATTTTCTGCTGTAAAGCTGACGATATTTTTGTGAGCAGTAAATAAGGAATAGTATAATAATTGACAAGTAGAAATATTTGATTTCGATACTTCGCACATGGGTACATTATCTTAAATTTGACATATTAATTAATATCGATCTTCGAAATTTTATTAAATGGCGACTGAAGGACGCCTCTCTAGTGCAAAGGGTTAAATTTAATTATATAGATTACAATTTAAGGTATATATATTTGGATAGATATTCGTAAGATCTTACCTTATGTACCAAGGATTTCGTACATTTATACTGAATATATCGTTCAGCTGATGCCAATAACGCACACACGGTATCCACTGTTATACAACATTGCACAAATCCAGTACAAGCTTTCCTCAACTGCTCCAATCCGTAAAAATCTGCGGCGTTCATCAAACCTTTAAAACAATAATAAATTTACTATCGTGTCCAACCGTGTATAATATTAAAATAATTGCACTGAATTAACTATTATACATTTTGAACACTTTAAATTAATTTTAAGAATACACGTCACGATTTCAGAAATAATTTTCCATTACTTTAATTCCATTAATCACATTTATTTAAATATTGCACGAACATAAATAAATAAAAAGAGAAAATTATTTATACAGTTCGTATCTTTCATTTTGCAATCTATTATTAACAGTAACAAGAAAAAATAATTCCCTAATGAAAATAGTAATGTATTCAAATGACTCCTATAATTTTCTTTTCAATTTTCGTCACTTTTCTTAATTTTGTATACAATAAATTTTAAACAAAAATAAAAATAATGACATCCATCTAGTACTCACCCAACAAAGTCCTAGGCTGAAGTGTCACACACCCAGTATGTATATACTCGATCAGCTGCCGAAACACATCAGGCTCGAATTCCTCGATGATTACAGTTTGATGCAGATTCGGCTATGGTTCGTCAAAAAGATAAACGATATTTACAAAAACGAAGAGCATAAATCGATTCGAAAGTCGAAAATTCATGCTAAGCGATTTTCTCAGTGCATTAAGTGATGGATAGAAAATATTTCCAAACCATAGACATAATTCATATCGAATAACCGACGACAGACTGGTACCTCTTATTCATGAGAAATCACCAACCACACGTCGATGATCGTTAATAATCGAATCGTCCATCACCGTTCGCTTAAGCATCAATAAAAATCGGAAAAAATGCGCGGATTTTGCGGAAATTTCGCGCATGTGCAAATCTTCATAGGCAAACTACTGTGCTTCTAGTGACCATCGTCAAATTCACGACTACGCCACGTACTGTGAGATGCAGAATTGCAATGATCGAGATTGTGCCGTCGCCGAATGAAGAGGAGAACCATGGTCGCGATCGTGCGAGTCTACAGCTATCGCAAATTTGCTGATTTAAGAATGGACACGACAGTCTATGCTGATGGGTCCTCTGGACCGTGTAGTCAATTCAAAACTTGCATGCCCATTGAAAGAGATAGACTGGAACGATGAATGCCTCGTTAAGAATTTATTAATGACTAAATTGCGTGGGATGCTGCGTAATTATTTGAGAAATTGGTAAAATAAAAATACTCGGAATACCAGATCGACGAAGAAAGTACGATGGGATGTGTATATTACATTTAATTCTTTATTCCTGCTCGTATATATTTTACTACATACATGTCTGTATTTTATTATTATATTTAATAATTTGTTTTTATTTTTTATTTAATAATTTCCCCTCGTGAATTTTTATTAATTATTAACGAATTATTTGAGCAGAGTTATTGGAAATATTTTTAAACAAAAATTGGATATTTTCTATTTAGCTTTTCATTTTTACTAAAATTTCGATTGAGGAATGTGATCCTTTTTTATATTTTTCATATTGTTTAAAATAATGTTCGTGTATTTGAGAATTATTTATTCAAGAGGCAGGAAGAAGTTTTGAACGACTTCGTGCAAGGAATTTTACTTTGAAAGTGAAAGAGTTAATCCGGTATTCCGAGTCGATAATATCTAAATATATCCTTTAGAAAAATAATATTTACACCTCTACATCTTTCGATAAAAAATTACTCCACGTTAGTACGGTGAAAATCTGTGATTCAATTGAATTTCATAATTAAAATACGAAGTTTGTAAAAAAATTTGATTAATCACATCCTTACTCTTATATTACAGCGTACAGGAAAATAACAGTCTTTTTATAAATAAAAATCGGATATATCACATATAATTACTATACTCGTTCCACGATAACAGTGCATAAATTTGCCATGCAACTGCACAGAATAATTCCATTTTCAATTAAGGCTATCTGAATATCAATTATCCCGATATTAGATGAGTCAGTGGAAAACAGAAAATAATCGTGAATTATAAAATCTAGCATGCAAGAAACTGGATTCAAAAGCTATTATAATAATGGTATTTATAAATGGATATACATAACATATAATACTACTCCACAAAGAAATAAATTTCAACTTTTATTCCATTTTTATGCAGCATTCGTCTTATCGGTTAGTCTTGTCAGTATTCTATCGCGTAAGGAACGTCTGTATTAAAAGAATAATTAATTTCCAACTGATTTCCTAGATAATCCAGAATTTGGATTTCTCGCAATCTTTCAGACCGATTACTCGAAGTAAAAATCTCCTAATTAAAGGAAACAGAGTTACCCTTCAATTAATTCGAATAATTGACGTTCTGCTGTAATTGCAATTAAATAATCTTCGAAAGAACGAATTTTTCTCGATGAAACTTTCCAAGGCTGTATAGCCTGAATCGAGGATTCATCGTTATCCAGAATCCTTCGCGCAATTGAAAATGCTTAAGGCTAGAGAAATAAAGAAAAAGAAAGAAAGAGAGAAAAAGAAGTTTAACGAGCAAAGAGTGTGAAAAGGGACTTTCAGGATGCAAAATTTTATAGAGAATTGACGTTATAATAATACCTCTTGTATGGGAGCCAACTGCTGCGCGAACCCTGACCGCTACACGGCACACAACAAACGCACACTTATTTCTATCATTTTAACGACGATGTTCGAACACGGTACGTGTATATATTCGATAAAATAACGCGTCGTTAAACGCCTTTCAAAATTTTTACACCTGTAGCGCTGATAACATTTTCATTCAATTTTTACTTACTACTGTTCAGGATGGAACATTTAAATGGGTATACCTAAATATTCGCTAATATTACTTGAACAAAATCTTTCCATTTCTAAGTAAAATACATTACACTGTAATTTAGTAATTACAGTAACTTATGTTTCTTTTCATTTTTGTAAGAATATTAATTCGACTATAGGACCAACGTTTATTAATTATTTGACAAAGGTTCAAACTTTATTTTTATTTTAAGAATCAATGGTACTTAATATTGGTTAACGTTGTTATTATAGAAATTGAAATTTAATATATTTTATAATAGTAACATACCGTGTGACGTTCAGAAGTTTGCATAAGGGTAAAAGTGATATTTTGAATAAATTATTAGTGGTAATTTTAATCTCAATTTTTAATTTTTAACTCTAATCTGTTATGATATAGTAGTAGATTAAATTACACGCGAACTCTTTTTATTTTACGTTAAATGGTTAATATTGATCCTATCTCTATGCCAATGCTTCATTGTTCCGTTTCAATTTGGCGCTTATTTTGTCTCGAATTATTTTATTCACTCCTTTCATCACACGATGCAGTGAAATTCATTTAGGTTGGTCATTAAATAATATTTCTGTCATAAGATGATAACTATTTTGTTTGATACAAATGAATATATTGATCCTTCTTATCTGGAATGAGTAATTCAAATTAATACTAGAAAAAGAAAATAGAAATAGCACTGTGGACAGCAAAAATTCGAAGCTACTTACTGTCCAAATTAATAGAAAATTCGTGTGATCTATTTTCACGATTATGCTAGAGGAAGTGAACATATTACACTGTGACTAACTAGATCTTAATTCTTTTTTAATTCAAGCACCTGGACCTTGTATAGTACTTAGGACTTTCAAAAATTTTTCTCGAAGTGATCACCATTCTTAAATAGAATAATATATTTGCAATTGACAAATATGAACCTAAACTTATTTCAAAAAAAGGTTCTAATAATTACATAAAAAAATGTGGACCTAATTATATTAATGACAAACTAGCATTCCTTTCTACCTGCAATCTGAGGTCTAGAGAGTACCTAGACTACTCAAAATATTTCTAACAAATGATAATTATTCCAAAATTAAATGTCCCAAAATTCACGCAAGATTTGAATTTTGCGCCATTTGTGTGACAAAGTATTACCAGCGAAAAAGAAAAGACAGCGTGACAATTGACAGTTTAGGGTTATCAAAACTGAAGGGAAATAGATAGATGGAAAAACAATGCGTCTTCATTCTTGAGCAATTTTTCCAATTGTTAATTAGAAACCTGTATTTTCTGTCAAAATTACTTTTTGAGTAAATTTCGGGACACTCACTTCTATAGTTAAAATTAATCCGTGTTAATTTATTGGTATCCTTTAACCATTGTATATTATAACGATCCTGTCAGACAGGACGAATCTTTCCATTACACTATGACCAATCAAACCTATATTTAGCAAACATCCGAGCTCTACGCAGCACTCAGAGCGATCAAAAATTCCTCAGAAAATGACTATTATTCGCAAACGGGATACTAAATCTAAAATTAATCGCTGTGAATACAAATTTGTCGAGGGTTTCGTTATTGAGACAAATATCTCAACGATTGGATCACAAAGGGACCTCTTACACAACGGCCAGTAGGTAAGCATCGTTTTCCTGCCCTATGCAAACTCCTGAGCTATCCACACTGAGTGTCAACTCTTACGTAATAAGAATTATTATTACTTTTAGGAAATAATGAACGCGACGTCCATTTCATTTATCGAAAATATGGCAAACGTTTCGACGCCCGTCACGAACGTTCGATCTGTTTGATTTTAATTTCAATTCGCCTTTGGCATCTCTATTTATCCGTAATCGACTCGAGTCAATATCGACACTGTCTACTACGCCCGAGAATGTAGCAAAGGTATCGAGGGATCGATCTTTCCGTAATGGCTGCGATTACCTGTTGCGCTGCGTTTTGCAGATTCAACAGCGGCTCAGAGCTTCTCTTCAGGAACAATCGGATCTTGTTCTCCTTTGGTGGTGGATCCTTCTTTCGCTGTGGACTCGGCGCTTGATAAAACATCTTCTGGAACACTCTGTGGAAACAAAGGATACATTGTCTCGAGCGAGTTCCATTCAGGTCTATTGACATTCGGCTATTGTGGACCGTAACACTATCGAGATTTAATTTTCTAGATATTAGTATATTGTATTATATAATATACATAGAGATAGTTATTGTTAGGAAGAATATACCTTCGAAATTTTTGAGTGGATTTATTCATTCAGGATATTATAGTTAACGTTTCCTTTTGCATTTCTAAGTTTAATTAATTATTTCTGAGAAAATATTTAATTGAAGAATATAGTTTCCAAATTTTTAAGTGAAATTCTTCATTCAGGATATTATAGTTAACGTCTCCTTTTGTATTTTTAAGTTCAATTAACTATTGCTGAAAATTATTTAATTGAAGAATATAGTTTTGAAATTTTTAGTGAGTTTCTTAATTCAGGATGTTACAGTTAACATATTCTTCTGCATTTTTAAGTTTAATTAATTATTTCTGAGAAAACATTTAATTGAAGAATATAGTTTCCAAATTTTTGAGTGAAATTCTTCATTCAGGATATTATAATTAACGTTTCCTTTTGCATTTTTAAGTTTAATTAATTATTGCTGAGAAAATATTTAATTGAAGAATACAGTTTCGAAATTTTTAAGTGAATATCTTCGTTCAGGATATTATAGTTATCGTCTCCTTTTACATTTAATTAATTATTGCTGAGAAAATATTGATTGAAGAATATAGCTTCATAATTTTTGAGTGAATTTTATTTCGTTCAGGGTATTATAGTTAATGTCTCCTTTTGCATTTTTAAATTTAATTAATTATTGCTAAGAAAATATTGAATTGCAATAAATTAATTTTTCAATTTAGAATATTTAATATGTTAATACAGTATTCCGTTACCGATATTATTTTTTCAGCAATAATTAATTAAACTTAAAAATACAGAAGGAGACGTAAACTATAATATCCTGAGTGAAGAAATTCGCTTAAAATTTCGAAAGTATATTCTTCTTGAAGATCCTCGAGGTTTTAATATCTGTATCATAGATTGTGAAATTTTTACAGAATATTTTTGAATTATATTTAAAGGAGATATTCTTTGAATTTGTTAATCCTTGAAATAGCCTTTTGATGGTATTATTACTCACTAGGAAATACCATATTGTTGACCCTGTACCCCAGGTAAAACACGAAGGCACCTTGATGCTTGGCCATCATTTACGTCAAGTACCTGAAGTATAACTATGATTCTGTATTACAATAATTGAGTTCGTTTTTCCGCTTGTAATTCCTACACTTGCACCTCAAATTTGGAAACAGGATAACAAAATATTGAACCGATATTTTGCATATTTTGGATATTTGGGATATTTGGAATATTTGAGATATTTGGGATATTTGGGATATACGGAATATTTGGGATATTTGAGATATTTGGGATATTTGGAATATTTGGAATATTTGGAATATTTGGGATATTTGGGATATTTGGGATATTTGGAATATTTGGGATATTTGGGATATTTGAAATATTTGGAATATTTGGGATATTTGTGATATTTGGGATATTTGGAATATTTGAAATATTTTGGATATTTGGAATTTGGGATATTTGGAATATTTTGGAGATTTTTGATATTTTGGAACCGATAACGAAATACATAGCCCAGCAGGGATCCACATAAATGCTAAACCTAATAGCACACTGCGTATAGAAACACACGATATCAAGATAAGAACACAGTCCACTTAATATTCGAAGCCAAACACAATCTCCTCAGAGAACCATCTGTCACTAATCATTGTCGATCAAGAACGACCTAGTCATGACATGCAGAATTTATCGAAGGTATGTTCCCTTTTTAAGTATAATGCAAAACGAGTGTAGTTTATTACTTGGACATAGTGTATAATATGTAAAAAGGATATCTTTTGAAGCTAGAAATTAGTTTCGTGCGAATCGCGATACGAACCTACTTCTAGCTGCCAGGATCGCCTTCACAGCGCAAATGGGTTCCTTGGTTTCACCGACGAGGAAGGTCACGTCACATAGTTCCGGCATACTAGCCAGAAACTTCATATCCTCGGCTAGGCCGATCTTATTCTCGAAAGGGTGACAATCCGACTCGTCGCCCACGTCTGACCCTGAAGCCTCCGGCATCGAGCTCGTATTTTCCTGGAAAATTAATTAATTTAATTTCTCATGGAAAATCATTATTCCTAGCTTGTAACCTCAAACATCATTCATTATTCCGTAAGAGAAAAAAAGAATATTGAACCGAAAGGAAAAGGAGAATAAAATAAAATTGGAAATAAAAAGCGAAAATATGTGAATAAGAAGCAAAAATACGAAGAGATTATGAAAGCAGTTTGTTCTTATTTAGCTTCGAAATTTTAGGTCTAAGTCTAAAATCCTTGATTTCATTACTCTGACACTGAGATGTAACGCGCGATACAAAACTAAATGGTTCGAATTCGTGTAAATATTGAAATTTATTTAGCTCAATAAAGCGGAAGCTTGTAAATGTTAGGGGAGATATATTTGGAAGGCTGTCAGAAAGTTTGAAACTGATAAACAAGCATTATCCAACGCTTGTTGGATTTTCATATTTACAAAGGCCGCGGGAATATTTTTTTTTACTACAATCTACCTTTCTCCAATCGAAAATCTATTTCAGGGAGAGAAATAATGTTATTATGCTCATATTGAATAAACGTAATTATCATTTAAGAGAAATTTATTCTTCTTCTTCTTCTTGCAATATAAAACTCTTTTGCGTCTTTTAATGAACCAGTGAAACCAGTACTTGATGTTATGCGTTAAAATTTTAAATATAAATATTTAAATATAAATATTATAAAATATTTAAAATTTTAAATAATAAAATTTATTAATCGTATTAATAATACGAGAAAATCGCAAAATGCTAGCAGAATACTATATAATTTCGCATGCACTGTACACAGATTCAATTCCAATTTAAAATTTTAAATAATAAAATTTTAAATAATAAAATTTTAAATGTCATAATAGGTAAGATACGAGTGTAAAGATCGACCATCACACGTGAAATTATTTTTCCTATAGTTCAACGAATTTTGATCTCTATCTTTAATCGTATCTTAATCAATAATTATCCTTCTTAATTAATAATAATAAGAGAAAATCCCAAAATGCTAGCAAAATACTAGATAATTTCCCATGCGCTGAGCACAGATTGAATTCCAATTTAAAATTTTAAATAATAAAATTTTAAATATTATATTAAAATTTTAAGTAATAAAATTTTAAATGTCATAATAGGTAAGATACGAGTGCAAAGATCGACCATCACATGTCAAATTATTTTTCCTATAATCGTTCGAATTTTAATCTCTATCCTTAATCATATCTTAATTAATAATCATCCTTCTTAATTATTATTAATACGAGAAAATCGCAAAATGCTAGCAAAACACTAAATAATTTCTCACGCACTGTACACAGATTCAACTCGAATCTAGAAAACAAAATTAAAAAATCTCTTAAAATAATCAATTTTCAACCCGAGTAATCAAATACCGTATGACAAGCAGGCTAAAAACAGTTTGTTGCAAATTACGTAAAATTTACGATAGGTAGCAACGTGTAATAAAAATATCGTTGTACAGACACGTGCAACTCTCGGAAGCCAATAAAAATAGCAGGTAAAATCACGCGAAGTGAAATAGGAAATAAAAGTGAAAAATCAACGATGTCTATCGACGATCAGTGAAAATGGCAGCTGAGTCGTGCTTCGAGATGCCTTTTTAATGAAAAATTATCCGTGTCGATTATACAGAAACGAACGTGTTCGACCATAAATTAAGCCGCCTCGAAGTGGATCGTAAAATCATAACAGCGACTATAACTAGTACTATAACTAGAACGTGTGTAACGATTTCAGCTGACTAAACTCACAATTTTCGCTTCACATTAAATTACCAACTGTTCGAAACTATTCCCATCGCGATGAGGCAAATATTTGCCACTCGAGTCGATATTACATTCGCGAGGTACCAACTTTTCATATCGAGTTTCTCGTCTTGCTGTTTGCCCCTACAACGACCTAGCTGGCAATAAAAACGACACGTGGATAGTTCATTTATTTTCCAGGGTATGTATCGCCATCGTTGGGATTACGTTTAGTTCGATTAAACGGCTGTCACACTAACGACATAGCACGGGTGTAACTATTATTAGTATGGGGCGTTATAAATAAAATTCGTCGTATTTATAGCCTTCAACCGCGTTGACGAGGAAACAGCCTGACCTTTTTTAGGGGTAGAGGAGTTGTAAACGAGTCTAGCATGAGAGGAGTATGCGTATCTCTCGTGAACGTCGAATCGCAATTAGGGAAATACGAGTGGAATAATTATATTAATATTAATTTCGATCTCTTGCGAGTGGAAAATGTCAGACGATCGGTTTGAAGGATGTTTCGATGTTGACGAGCCTCACATGCTCGAATAATTATTCTGGCTGGGTAATTAGAGTCGAATGCTTCTCGTTACGTAGGATCTTTGTTATCGAAAAACAGTCTCATTTAACTGTGTCTTTAAAATTATTTATTTTATTATATCACTGGTGAATATTTTATTTACCTTTGTATTATTTATATAAATTAGAAATTGGTAGGGGATTTCTTAATTCCTGTGCTGACTTATTTCTTATTATTATGAAATTCTGAAATTGTATGCAAAATGTGTACAACTGTATGATAATTAGATTATCATCGTTTTATTTTATTAAAATTATTATTATTTTATTGAATTGTAAAAGATGAAAATCGTAGATAATCGTAGGTAAAATAATTAAATTGCGAAATTGTATAATAATGAGGGTACGAAGATTGCAAAATTGTAAAACGTGGAGAATTTTATAATTTACGATTTGTATATCGTCTAGATTTAATTCGGTCATATAGACGGAGAAGTGTGAAAGCGAGGAGCAAACGCGAAAGGAAGGTTACACGACGAAGAAAAGCGAATTGCTCGCATGAGTAGCGTTAATCCAACCATCGAGCCGAGCACGTTAAGAGTTTCTGAAGAAAAAGCGACGCGGGAGCACGCTTTAATGGACGAAATGCACTTTCCTTTATCCGATAGAAAAATCTGCGAGTCCGTCGATAAATCACCCCCTGACGAAAGACTTAACTACCCTTCCGTGTAACGAGCACCGTTATCTGCCATGTAGTTAACCTACTTGCAGCAAGAGACTCGTTTAATCCTCGTCCCACACCGGCGATATACTTTCATTTACGTGCGACCTTTAAGCAACGCGAATAATTTACGCAGTGTAGGTGTTCGGGTTTAACGAATTTGATTGGCACTCTGATAGAATGCGGGTGAACATGCACTTGGGAAATTCACACTTTTCGTCCTTTATAATTAGTCTGACATGATTTTTGTACAGTCATTTTTTGATAATACATATTCTTTTATAGTTGATTTTGTAATGATATATAATAATAAATAATACAAAAATTGATAAATCTGTTTATCTTCTGTGTAATTTAATATTCGATATTCAATATTTAGATATCCTTATTTGTAAATTTTTGTAGATAATTGTATGTAAATATAAGCTTACATTTGTACCTCGTGCTGTAATTAAACTGATAAATATAAGATTATCAAAATCTCTCAATCGTTGGCAATGTTAATATCTGCATATGATATTTGAAGTACTTTTAAAAGTATGTGGAGTGCTATATGATTATAGTAATGTCATTTGAAAGTATGATTAAAGAGCCTTTACTTAGGATATGAAATAGAAGAAGAAATGTAATTTTTCAACATTTGTTTAAAGACTTTGTCTACTACTATTAATTTCCATATATGGTACTTAATTTGGTTAAGATAGCCATACAAGATACTTAAGGCAAAATCATATGAACTAACTTAAATATAAGGGAAATAGATAAAACACCAGAAATAAAAATATAAATAGTTTAAATATATAAATTACAAACAGCAGAGATAAGGTCCATTAATAATTTAAACTCATGAATTTCCCTCAACTATAAGTATGCAATGAAAGGGAAGAAATAAGCGATAAAAATAGAAGATAGGAAAAATAAAATATTCATAACTAATCCACTCAAAGATCCCCAAAAAATTCTCTCTTTTCCTCACCTGCAAGCAAAGAAACATCACGAAAAATTTCCTTCATTTCTCATACCAAGAAGTCACAGCAACAAACAAAAATCAAGTCCCGTCCTTCTCCCAGCCCCGAACCAAGAATCACCCGCATCTCGTTAACGTCGAAGTCGCACGCGAATTGCACCATCTCGCCCCGAAAACAAGCAACAATCTCACCCTGTCGTAATCCGGCGCAAAGAAAGCGTCGCGCCGCGAAGCTTTTAAATTACCTGTTGCTCGAATCCCGGAGCCTCCTCGCTCGCCGGGCCGCTTTTGCCCCGAAAAGACACTTTTACCTCACTTCCACGATCCCACGATCACGCATAATCCACGGTGCACGCGCGACGACGACCCTCTCTCGCGCTCTCTCGACCTACAGCAGCATCTTTTCCCCTGCGCTCCGTTCGAAGAGAGACGAAGATTGCAGCGAAACAGACCGCAGTCGACCTTCGCCGATAACCCGAAATGAACTATTCCTGGCCGGCCACCCTTCGCCACCCCCGCACCACCCCGTACTCGACCTCAGGGCCGTGAAATCGAGCAAACCTCGCGAGTATCTACCGCGAGAGACACGCCTGTGTCGAGCAACCCCCGCGCGTCTCTCGATTTCTCGCCTGTCCAGGCCGACACCACCGACGCAAGTGGCTCAAGCACGCCTCAACCCTTCGCTCCGACAGCCGCACGAGGGGGTGGTGTATCGAACAGGTCGCTTTCGTGAATGGAAGCCGCGCAACGAACGCGAAAACGCCACTCACACTCGGCCAAAGCCTCTCGACTGCGCCTAGCCTACGCTCCCTTGGGCCAGGCCAGCCCTCATTGCGCACTCGCGCACCCTCGCCGGGGGTGAAACCTAGCCGTTGCTGCGCCTGTGCGACCTGCAGGTCCTCCGAAGGACCTCTCCCTTTTTCGCTCCACCCCGCGCCGCCTTTCCACGAATTTTTAAATGTCACCCGGTTACCGGTATCCTCAGATCGCTGATTGCTCCTTAGATGGCTGATAATGAAAGTAGCATTTCGCTCGGATATTGCAAGCTCCTTGCAAGCTCCTAGCTTCCTCTGAGGAAGATGGAGAACTGTTTCCTCTAGAATACCCTATCATTTCATTCGAAATTTATTTATTATTTATTTTATTTCTTTCTTATTTATTTCTTTCCTTTTCTTCCTTCTTTTTCCTTTTTTCTTTTTCTAGGGGTGGGAAATTTGTTTGCTCGGTAGGCTGGAATGGAGGAGTTGCCTTCGATTGGAAGTTGGCAGAATGATTTGTCAATTTTATTTTTTTCCGTCGGTTTTGGGTTCGAATAAGAGTATCCCGGTGTTATCGGATGATGACGAAGCAGATTTTGACCGGTCGCCAGCGGTTCACTCTCGATTTTTCACGCCAGCTTACAACGCGAGCAACGAAAGTGAAGGTAACGTGAACTCCAGCGTGACGAATCCGGGTCAAGCTCAAAATCTGGCTCTGTGGACCACGACCATTCATGTCTGTGCAGGAGTGTTCGTCTCCCTCCGGTTCTTCCTCTCCTTCTCGCCTAATCAATAACAGCCGACCCCGCAACAAGTAGGCATCCCGGCTGAAAGATGGGGAAAAAGGGCAAGTACTGACGGTTTTCGCGTTTAAAAATGACCGTTACGTGGACCCTTCTGTGACACAATTATCGGTGCCATAATTCGATTAGTTCGATGTCCACTGAATTCAAAAAATTTGCATATTTTCATCGCCGAGTTCTCGCGAGACAATGAATAATTAAAAATACCTAACACCATACTAGTTTTCTAATTTTCTAATATAAATTCGAAATTGAAAAATTGCTTTTTTAATAATACAATTTTTTCTCCTTTATTTATTTCGAGATAGGCGAGAAGGATTAAGATAGAAGATCGATATAATCGATTTATCGAATGTATATTAAGGAGTATATTTCGTGCATAGATGATCAGGTCAGAAGATCCAAATTGTGTGAAAATTTGCGAACGAATGAAGAAGCTTTCGTCGGCCGCGTCCAGACGAGGTACGTCGCGACGCCGACGACGCCTGCGCGAAAATAACGAACGATTTCGTTTTGGTTTCCGTGGCAGCCCTCGATAATTGGCGAATGGCTCGATGGACACACGCAATTCTTCGTAATCGCGAAATTATCCGCGAAAATTATTTTTCACACCACCCCCACCATCGAATCTTTTCTAGATCAATGAATTGCTCGATCTCATCGATCATCGTCATGCGTATTTTGGATCGAGGTGAAGCAAGCTTGCGTAATGGGTTAATCGCGATTAATCGGCTATTGCTTCGAATGTTTAGCGATTTGTTAATAATTAATAGCCAGGACGCAGGCCCGGCCAAGTGGAAACGGAAATTTATGGTCGGACCGAAATAGTTCAAGGTTGATCAGAAACTATGTCATGACCGAGTTTCATGGCAAACTTGCGATTCAATATTGTGTGCAATTACGCGGCTCGACCGTGTCAAAGGAATTCATAGCATCATAACGATGAATCGAACTGGGGACAAAGGAAAATAAAGGCTTCGGGTATTGGTTGAGGCGCCGAGCTTTCAGAAGGAAACTCGAAAAGACTGAGTACAACGCCTCGCAGTATAGTGTAATTATGATATAATAGAATTACAAGAATGAAATGCTTCGTGTAATAAAAGTCACACCAATTGGAGTTATATTGTTCCTTCTATTTTCATCCCTCTATTTCATCGCGACGATTTAAATCAAAATTCAAATGTAAAAAAATAATAAATATCGAAATTCTGTGTGTTTGATCATCAACTGCATGAACTAATCACTGCTTGATCCTCAAGTAATAAAATAACTATGACAATTTTATTGAAACCTGAAATTTCTAATCCCAACGTCTTCCAATGATCAATAATGACTCTGAAAGAATTTTGATGATTTTAATATCCAATTTTTTCCGTACTTCATTATGGTTGGAGACGAATAAAGACTTAAGTTATTGATTCAAAAATATCGAGCTTTCAGAAAGAAATTCGAAAAGACACTATGATGTCACTATAGTATAAAAGAATTACAATGAAAATGAAATTACAAAAAGAATTACAAGAATGAATTGCTTCGTGTAATAAAATTCACACCAATTGCAGTTATATTGTTCCTTCTATTTTCATCCCCCTATTTCACTGCGACGATTTAAATCAAAATTTAAATATAAAAATATAATGAGTATCGAAATTTTGTGTGTTTGACGAGCAAGCTGCTAAAATAACTATGTCAATTTTATTAAGACTATGTAAAATTTTCAATCGTCTAACATCTTTCAGTAATCAATTATAAAATATCAATTATAATATGAATAATCAATTATATCCAATTTTCTTCGTACTTCATTATGGTTGGCGACGAATAAAAAGAATATGCTATTATATAGTTTGAAAAATCCTTTCTTTCCCTTTCAGTTACAGACGCGTTCGTTATATCTGGTGAATAACAGACAACACACAGTTTCGCTTATTCCTTTTTCATCCACGTTAATTTTATTTTCCAAACATACCAGGAGTAAATCAAAATATTCTCGTGTTCCATCACTTTTCTATCAACCCAACAGGAGGAACGGATGAACGAGTGAACAGTCGAGAATAATGATCGATCCTCACGGTGGTAACGTAAAACAACATCGATTTATTCAACACAAATACTTGCACGTTACGATAGAGGTTCGGTAATAATGATAATAATAATGATAATAATATTCATATATGTATATATACAGGAAATAAGGCACGTTCGATATTACATTAATTAACGTGCGACCATGCGTCGCTCGGCTGTCCAATATTACATCTCTTACATCTCATTTTATCGTCATTGTGTTTCCTCTCGTTCGTACGATATGCAACATCCTTACCAAATGTAGAAAATGTCATATATATATAATATATATATATTTATAATATATGTATATCTATCTGTATAAACGTTCTCGTTGAATTTCCATTCGTCCGTTCATCGGCATTGTCGAAGATAAACTTTTACACCATCTTAAGACCTATATTTATAATCATTATGTATATACGTATTCCCATCTTGCTTAATTATTCACCACGAAATTACGACCTTATCAGCCGTAACAGCGTTCCCAGCTTACCACCCTTAAAACTCTCGCTTTCGTGGAACATTTCTACGGTGTCCTATAGCCGATCTCTGGAGCCGCGAAAAGGCGCGAAATTTGAAACGTCCGAAACGAAAATCGCTATCGTCGATCGCGTTAGATTGAACGCCCGTTGCAATTTTCTCTCTGATTACATACGATTTCCAACATTCCCTCTCTATTACGCTCTGCTATCGATCTCGATGAATGATAAATTATTCGTGAATCCGGTCGAACACAGGTTTCGTTATTTAATCGGCGATCGTTGAATCAAATGATTGTTGTATATTGTCTTGACGAATATTCGAGGAAACGTGGCTCGAACATCCTCGGGTTTCTCTCCATGATAAACCTTTGATGATGACTCGCGTTTCTGGTGTATTAGAGCGTCATGAATGTGTGACTCGCGAGGGAATCGGTGACGATCGAGATAAATCGGAATATTGTACATTGTTCCTAGGGGTATTTACGATTTCGTTGGCACGCACAGACACCTGCAAGTTGCGCTTTTCTGTGGAATATTAATTGCTGACTCTCTAGTGTCTTCTTATTCGAGGAGAATTATGAATCATAGAGACTGAAGTTTTGAAAATTGCATCGATTTTTTAGCATCGTGAGTGAAAGATTTAGGAATTTTTCTCTATCGTGGAACTCCATTCGTTATCGAGTTAAGTATTATAACAATCATTAACTTAAGTTTGAACACGAATCATAAAAGAATCGATTAAAATATAAAATCTAATTAATTCATTCATACAGGAAGAATTTTTCTAAACTATTTGGGTTAAGATAATTTCTTAGAGTTGACTAAATCAAATTTAGTGAACATTTTACAGAAGACGATATATGATATGTCCCTTTAAATTTGTATGATTTTTAATTAATTTCTAGGTATAAATTATACCTGATATGTTTCGCAGGTGTATAAATTGATTCGTTTCCTATCCATCTAGATTTTCTATTCTCATAAATATCTGTTTTTCAAATACGACTTAATATTATATTTTCGAATTTTGTCTTTGGACAGATTCTCATAAATGAAGTTTTATTATCCAGCAATTAATTCTGCGATTATTTTCTCCTTTCTTTCACTCAAATCTCAATGTGAAATTCTCCTCTAGAAATTTCGAGCTGAACATTATTGGACACAAAGGATCGCGCGAGTTTTTATTAGAGAACTCGCGAATCAAGGGGACTCATTCTCTGCAACTGACTTATTCTCGCACATGCACTCGGAAAACTTACATTAGGCGGTATCTAAACTGGCATCAAGATACTTTACACGAATGTACAAAAGTCTTCCTACACCGTAATCGGAATGTGTACCATAACTTGTTCGTTTCTTCTGTCCCTACGCACTACCTACGTGCTAAATTAATTAGAAAAGAAGGTTCCGTCGGAATTTGGAATCGTCGATGACAGTTTCTTGCGTCCAAGTCGGAATGTAAGGTGCTATCGTAAGCGCTGAGGATGCGACAGAGAAACGATGGGTGATCGACGAATCGTTGATCAAGCTCGCCTGTATTCTTAGTCACACACGACAGAGTCACAATTTTCATTACTATAAGAACTGGAGGTATAATAGATTTGTTAAAAGGAATTTTTATGACAAGTGTACTTCTTTCGCGTAAAAGAAATTTATCAAAAATTGATGTGTCTCGTAGTGTAGACCATGTAAAGTATTTCAAAATATTCTTAATACTAAAGCAATTACTAAATACACTGATATGTTTAATAAGTCTCATAGTAGCTTTGATATGTTAATACGATAACATTTCCTCGTTCCCTTCACTATTATTGTAACCTTCAGTTTACTTTTGCGAAGAAATCAATTTATGCAGATTTTTGCACAATCTGGTATCATAGTAGTATACTTTAATATACATTTTAGAGCTTTTGCTTAGATATATCTCTTCAATCATCCAAAGTTTCTATTACTATCTTTAATTATGTCCTCCCTTTTTCCAATTTCCAAGATAACATAAAATTCTCTACACAAAATGTAACGTCGAAAGAATGTTAAAAGAATAATGTTCGATTTCCTTGAAACAAATAATCCTCCTTATTGATAAGAGCATTGAGCATCACTCGTTACTTGCAATCAACGATCCGTCGTTTTCTAATAAAACACCCCATCGTCTCTGAGATGGCACTCGCCGTAAGCAGCTTACGCGAATCGCTCGATCCTCCTTAAAACAACGATCCACGGATGAAAGCGACGATCGAGGCTAGCACTGCGATCGATACGGCCGCGTTCGTCCGTTTAACACGAATAAAAATGAACGACCTACCCCTTTTGACACGCTCTTCGCTGTCATTGATGCATTGACCTAAACGTTACACTTAAATTACAGATTTATCGAACAGTAGATCGTTTCGATTCGTAAGTACTTGCGCAATGTTATACAATGTAATCGTTACACCTAATTAATCGAATTATTTAACACAACGACCCTACGAGCTACCTCTACTACCAATAAGTATAGCATCGCTTGTAATTATTCCAAAGATTTCGTGACAGTCGTTTCAACTAAGTAACCATAGTTTTGGAATGCTCGCGAGTCTTTCAGTGTAGCTATGTTGTAAAAATACGAACAGGAGGAAAATATCTGTCAAGAGTCATCTTCAGACCCTTTCTACTCGAAGATTCTCAAAGATACTTAAATTAGAAGTTAAATCTTATAACTTTATATAACTCTACAATCTATAAGTATTTTATTAGGTACAGAATATATTAATTTGAAAAGAAAACGTTACGATAATCAACGAAAGAAATTGATTTCTCAAACGCAACTGTCAATTTCCCATTCGCCAGAGTAAATTTACACCGCGTGTTATTTAACACCGAACCTACCACGATTTAAATAACCCCTCTGATTAAAAATTCCACTTTGGTGACTTAACATTGCGATTTTTCTTCTAGTATAAAATCAATTTTCTGATCCCTTACTATATTTTCTCTAAAATTCTTCCTCCTTCATTTCCCTATCCATCTCTCATTTAATCAATTATAGCAGGTTCAGCGTTGATTAATATTCCCATACCCTAAACATTTCGTGAATTCCCCAACGTTGCGTGTGAAAAATCAACGAACCTATTTTACTCTAACAACAGGATCCTCCTGTCAACTGATATGGAGGATCAAATAATTACAAGCGATACCACAAGTCGAGTCTCCCCAAAACAACAACCATCGACGCGTGACCCATGAACGAAAGAGAATAAAAAGAAAAATCCAGGTTAAACGCTAGCCAAGCAGAAGAGGAAGATTAAAAGTCCAAGATTCCTTCGCGTGCTTCCACTCCACCAGGAAGCTTGCAATTCTTCAATGCCAGCGAAAGCGTTCCTCGAGCGTGTATCGACACCCCGATCACTCTCCAAGTGTCCCATCTCTCATTGTACACCGGTTACAGCTTATCCAAGGGGCCAGTGCTCCTCCATCAGCCTTAAAACGACGTTTCTATTGCACTTCGTCCGTCTTACAGTTAGAGATTAGAGCCGAGGATCGGAACGTGTCTCTTCTTCGTTTAGGCTCTGCCAGATGGTTCTGCTCCGTTCGGAAGGTCCTTCGACTAATTCTCCGCGCTTCTCTCGTCCTGCAGTCGATCTGGAGCGGCTGGTCGATGGTACCTCGAGGCGTCCTAGCCTCGATACCACGGCGTCTATCTACCGAAACGGGTCTTGGCGACGGAATAACGTTGAACAGGCACCCAAGAGCCGGCACGGTCGAACCTTCGGCCGAGATTTTTCGACTGGCGACGCGAAAAAGCGCGATATCACAGCTTCGATGGGTCGTAGTTCTCGAACGACCACCTCTGTCTCGCTGCTGTCGCCGAACACTCCTCCATGATCAAGCGCTGCTTGCTCTCGGTGATAGCCAGACACTTGTCGCTGCTACCGTGTCTGATTTGCTTCGTCTGCAAACGAAGATAGTCTGATTAGTAGTTGCTTCGATAGTGGGAGAAGAATGGAGTAATTTAATTGCAAAGAGACTATTATTAATGCGAGTTGAAATTTAATTAATTCATTTTTCTTCATTAAGAATTGAAAATTTTCTTTTGTTTATTTTCACGTGGAGTTTTAGAATAATTTTTGATATTTCTTCCATAAATTTCGAATATTAACTAGTGATAAATTATTAAAATTAAAATTTTAATAATAAAATAAATATTTTGATAAATTATTTTTGTCACGAATCTATTAAACATATTTATAATTATAATGCATAGTATAGATATTATTTAAATACTGTTTTTATTATTTTAGCATTAGAATAATATTACAATTTTAATTATGCTTCGAAAATTGATGCACTAAGGAAATAGATGCGATTAGCTATTATTAAACTAGTTGATGTATTTTTCAAATACACGTAAGGTTCAAATTCAATACAAGAAATAAGAGAATGTCAAGTGTCAAGGAGGCAAAATCACAGCAGGATTTCGTATCAATTACTTAAAGGTTGATACAATACTCGTGACAAAGGTGAGGAAAGCGTACCTGAGGATTATAAATCCATTGTTGGTTCCCCTTGCTACCGTGACAAGGATAGAGGATGACATCGGTGCCGCTGTAATCCAGGCACGACTCGTCTCGACGGATCTCGCCGGTCTTGCTCAACATCCAGTACTGTGACAAATGATCAAGATTAATGACCGTGGATTTTGACCTACACCGTTTGCCTATGACCGATGGTTCTGACAGCCACTGCACATATGCGCGAACGTAGCCCTCGCGCCCTTTGAAAGAATCCCGGAAGCGTAAGCATTCGAGGGACAAGTAGGACAGATAAATTTCATCCTGACTGCTTGAAAAAAAGACTCTTCGAATCGAAAAACGATCGGTAAATTTGTGATAGAGTTGATTTCTGAAATTTGCAAGGGTTTGATAAGGCGGAAAGAGCAGTGCGTGATTGTCTGATACTTCGTTGACTGCGATCACTGTTTCGTGTGTTATTTGATACGTGAAATTTGAATTACTTCTACAAATTTTTCATACGATATAGATAGCTTTGAATTTTATTTCGGATTTAAGAAAATTTAATAGTAGAGCTAGGAACATTGTGTGACTGATTTATCGTTGACCATGATCACTTTTTCGTATGTTCTTATGAACAATGTTGAGCTTAAATTGATTGAAAAAATTGTGAAAATTAAATGAAATTAACAAATTTATATTATTATCTCTGAATTTTGGAAGTGTTTGATAATATAATAAAGGATTTTGTGCGAATGACTCATATATCATTGAGTACAATCACTTTTCTGTATATCTTTATTAATTGATCGATATCCCTGCTGAACTGAAACACGTGGAATTTGAATTAAAATTATTATTGTGATGACCACAGACAAATTTTAATTTATGTTTGGAATAGAGAGTGCAACATGGAGGACCACTGCAAAGCTTAGTAGCTCGATGAAAAGGGTAATTTGCCTCACTGAAAAAGAGTTTCTTTGTCGAAACGATTAAAATTTTCTTTCACAGTTACTGAACTTCCTAAACGTGCACGGGAAGCTGTTAAACTTTTTAATGCAAATGAGGAAGGATTTCATCTTCGTAATTACTCTAACAATCTAGCAAGCTGAAATTTATACGTGTAATGACTAATACTTACTTTAATACTTTGAACCTTTATGAGCTTTGAAACACTCCTTTATAGCGGATAGGGGCTTTAAAACTAAAGATTATTCCTCATTCCTCGTTTAACAAATTTCATAATCTACTTGATAACGTAATTAAAAAGCAGGTAATCAAAATTTAGAATTTCACTTCTATGCGAATAAAATGAATATTTTACCTTCTCCATTCTGAAGAATAAACTATATTTCTCATTTAAATATTTAAATTTTATTAATTTTATTTAATGTGAAAATTATTTTTGTAATTTAATTATACTTCTTTCCCAATTAACAACACAAGTCGCGTTATATTTTATGCAATTATTTTCGCGATATTTAGAACATGATTGTAGAGGAATAATTGTTAATTAAATATTTACATATCTGGAAACATGTAACACACGTGAAGACGAATTAAATTCGAGTAGGGAATTGCATTAAAAGGGGATTTCGGGATAATAGACGTCGATCATTGATAATCAAGTGCAGTGGTCCAAGAAATTGCTCCGATCTGTTCGTATGTGGCTGTATCATACTGGTCAATTGAATCTGACATCGCTCCATCAAATTGTAGCTGTTCGTAACGAGAACGAGGACGAGAATCGTGTTATGCGTGTGAATACGTATACACTTATAAAAGCCTAATAAATCAAGTAGGTTTGCATACAACTTATATGAATATTTTAATTATGTCAATTGTAGAAAATTCATTCTCATTTCTGCTTAATTTACTATACAAATATCGAGAAATGAAGATAAAAATCACGGATAAAAAGAATCGTGTCTTTCAATAAAGAATTAAATTAATTTGATTAAATATTTAATTAAGAAATCGTATATTTTAATTAAGAAATATTAATACTAAATCCTTTAATTTATATTTAGTAATGAAATATTATATACCATAAAATAATAATAATTTTATACACAGAATACTATAATAAAGTCTTTTTCACTTTCTGCTTTCTCGTATCAGTCTAAGCAATTTCAGCTTCAATGCCAGACACGACAAAGCAGAGGTTCTTAATGAATATCAGAAACACATTGTCCAGTGACTTGATATTAAATTTCAGCAATGTCCTGACATCCGAGGACAATTTTGCGTACAAAGGTCAACGAAATTACCACAGGCATATCTACGAAGTTTCAATTTGTGCAAGGGAGCATGTGTAGCGAAGGGCTCATTAAATATCACGAGTGGCCAGGGGACGAACAGTGGCTTGTACTTATTCAAATCGTTACACGGTTGTAACCGCGCTGTCAGAACCATCTGCGTTGAAAATTCAAAGGTTTTCAGCCCCCGTCGTGCAACGATAGACTCGAAAGCGGCGGGATTCGGGATAATGAAAAGCGAGGATTAACGCCATGCACCAGTTACCGCATGTTAACAACCAAGCATTACTATCTACATCCGCTCCAACGGAACGTGGAATGCGTCAGACCCCCATGAGCCCAGGATCGAGGCAGGAACAAACATCAATCTCCAGGCCAACGACTTCCGCTTGCGAAAAATGTCAACGCTTCGTGGGACGATTTGCATCGTATTCGAGACTCATGATTCAATTTTCGAATTCCATTGAAATCACTCGTCTGGTTCAAATCATTCGTTCTTTAGTATATTTTTGGAATTTTATATTGAATTTATTGTGAATTAAAACTTGGTCTTTGAATTTTCTAATGCTTTTAATATTTGATTTTATTGAGTTTGATTCAATTTTTGGATCTTATCGAAATCACTCGTCCTGATAAAATCATTCGTTCTCTGGTATATTTCTGGGATTTAATATTAAATTTATTGTGAATTAAAACTTGGCCACGGAATATTTTAATATTTTTAATATTTGATTTTATTGAGTTCTATTCAATTTTTAGATTTTGTCGAAATCACTCGTCTTGGTAAAATCATTCGTTCCCTGATATATTTCTGGAATTTAATATTGAATTTATTGTGAATTAAAACTTGGCCATGGAATATTTTAATATTTTAAATATTTTATTTCATTGAGTTTGATTCAATTTTTGAATTCTATTTAAATCATTCGTTTTCTGATATATTTCTAGGATTTTATATTAAATTTATTGCGAATTAAAACTTGGTTTTCGAATTTTTTAATATTTTTAATATTTACTTTATTGAGTGTAATTCAATTTTTGAATTCTATGGAAATTACTCGTCTTGTTCAAATCATTCGTTCTCTGGTATATTTCTGGGATTTTATATCAAGTTTAATGGAAATTGAAACTTGTCATTTTTATTTTTTTGCATTTTTTATGTTCTTGATGTTTGACTTTACTCAACGTGAATTTTTCTGGGTAATCTGAAGTACTCGTCCCGAGTAAAAATATACGCTTCGTTTTATGTCAAAGTGCAACTAGAAGTAGAAAAATAATGAATTTTTTGGGAAATTTTGAGAAAACACATTTGTATACATGCAAGGTTTAGGAAAATAATTGTTCTTTATGAGAACGTGTCTTAAATATACGCTATTGACGTGAAATCGCAAAATTGAAAATTCTAAATACAGAAGCTGTCAAAATAATTAGTTAGCAAAAATGAAATTTGAAAAGTAAATTTATAAAGATATTGCTCGATAAATATGAATATCATTTTAATTCATTCATAGATGACAATTTTTTCATTTCATTTCTTCTTCACAGTAAAATCCAGTTAAAATAAACAAATTACAAATCTCGATCCTACAAATTCCCATTTAATAACAAAAATAAGAATCTTAAAAAGTCCTGTCAAAAATTTCAAAGATCACACAGACGAGGTAAATTGACGTCAACGATAATAAAATAGAGTACCATAAATGACTCGAATTTTCGTCAACCAAAAATAGTAATACGATCAGAAATATCACGAATTCACGACAATAATAATAAAACAGAATTCGCATCAGCAACAACCATAAAGAAAATCACAAACAACGCGAATTCACGTCAGAAGAACCACGAAAAGAATCTCGAAAATCAACTGAAAAGCATATTAATTACTCGAGGAAGAAGCGTCACACGTTGCCTGCCAGCAATGAAAATATCAATCAGCGCGAAGTGAGACTAATTACAAGTCACCGACGATTTCACCCACGACTGAAGTTCGATCGACTCGCGTCATTCGTCGAGTGAGTCAGCGGAATCACGTCCACGTGTACTCTAATGACAAATAACGATCGCATGCGCGATTTAATCGTTATCCGGCGATCGTCTGGCCGCGATCACCGCGTAATCTACCCTTACCTAAATGCAGACCGGCTGACAGCCGACTGTCACATTATACGCTGTTTAATTATCAATAATTGCCCACCGCTAATCCCATCCGGTTCTAACGCCGTTGCTCTATCCATTTGCGATCTATGCATCAGCTGTCGATCGAGCATTATCGAGAAGTTGGCCACGCGAACGTATCTGACTATCTTTTATTAGATTGTCATCGGACAATCGCGTGTTCACGCCTCTGGGTGTAACTACTGTTGAGGATCGTGAGTGACGTTTGATACGGAGAACACGATATTCAAGGCTTTCCGGATTTTCTGTTGCCGCAGTTGGAAATTATCGTGGAACAACCGTGAAGGCTGGGTTTATCTCCGCCCCTTCTAGGGTTATCGATTAGGAGAATTGAGGGTGTAGATGGAGCGAGTTGGTTGAAATTACTGTCACCTTATTTCTGATGTGATGATTCTTTAAATATTTTATAATCCCTTCGTGGTAAATTATTTCTTAGTGACTGTTTTCGAGTGTACGAAATTTATTCTGCACTTCGAAGGGGTAAATCTTGCTTTAAGTATAGTAGTACTTTATGATAGTGTAATATATTATTTGACAGATTTCTTTTCCCAATATTGGTTGCTTCTTTATTTGATGTTGGTTGAAATTACTGTCACCTTATTTCTGATGTGATGATTCTTTAAATATTTTATAATCCCTTCGTGGTAAATTATTTCTTAGTGACTGTTTTCGAGTGTACGAAATTTATTCTGCACTTCGAAGGGGTAAATCTTGCTTTAAGTATAGTAGTATTTTATGATAGTGTAATATATTATTTGACAGATTTCTTTTCTCACTGTTGGTTGCTTCTTTATTTGATGTTGGTTGAAATTACTGTCACCTTATTTCTGATGTGATAATTTTTGTGATAACTTTTTAAATATTTTATAATCTCTTTCTGGTAAATTATTTCTTAGTGACTGTTTTCGAGTGTACGAAATTTATTCTGCATTTCGAAGGGGTGAATTTTGTTTTAAGTATAGTAGTACTTTATGACAGTATAATATATTATTTGACACATTTCTTTTCTCAATGTTGGTTGTTTCTTTATTTGATGTTGGTTGTATGATGGTGAATGTATTTCACACGTGATAATTGAAACTTTTTAATAAGTTTTAGTCCATTTTCTTTTTTGGAAAGAATCGTGGAATCAATGGTCTCGTTCAGTGAATTTCTTTCCGCGTGATTTTCTTAAATTAATTAGAACTGCGATGTCTTCGTGAATGGATTTAATTTTAGTCTCGTTGCTCTGTCTAAGATATCAACGGAGTTTGAAGTGAATCGTGTTATGATTTATAAAATTCATTGTTGGATCAATCGGAACAGTATTATTCTTCGTTATCGCGTATTTGTTAAACGAAATTTCCTTCACTCCGTTCTCCAGCTATTTAATTCGATTGTGCAATACTGCACGATTTCGAGCATTCCATGCTTAATACCGTTCTGTTATTCTCTGCAGTTATTTAGAGAATTCTCTGATTTCCTGTTTGGTGTGTTCGTTTAATTAATTAGGAATTCCTTCAATTCAGCTGTCGATCTTCGCCCCTCAACTAAATGCAATCACGCGGTTTGTAATTCCGAATTCTCGGGTAGCGTTACTCGATAACTAATTTAATTAAACAGTAGCTCGTTATAACCAAAATTATTTCACATACGTTGTGGATTGTTTTTTAAAAAATTCGTTGATAATTTTATTACGATAGCATCCGTTTCGATACCTAATTCGACTTACTTTCTTCTCAAGCAATAATTTCCAAAATTATTTCTTAACTCTTAACCAATGCAATATTCCAATTCTTAATCGAATCCTATCACTATCCAATCAAAAAATCTATTTTTATCCTCCATGGACCATAATTATTAACCCCCTACACTATCACTTCCCACAAATCTCCCCTCACCCTTAAGAAAAAAGAAAGAAGAAATGTAAATATATATCTATGCTATATATAACACATGTAATATCCTATTCATAATATATAATATAATAATTTCATTTTATATTAATACTTTGTTTTGTATACTCTTCCAATAATTGAGTCGTTCACTGCACAAATTGATTAACTGCATAAAACAAAAAGTGGAGAAATGCAATGAAATAATGCATATTGTTTTTTAAAATTCCCTTTATAATTTAAATCGAAATAAATATCGTAGAATGCATAAATACAAATGTAACTTTCATCTAACGGTATATAAAATTTATAAGAAAAAATAGCCAAAAGGTAATCGTTAATGTTACCATTTTTATATTACTGGAAGAGTTAATCGATTTGACAAGTGAAAAAGTAATAAATTTAAATTTGACTAAATTTTACTTAAATTCTGATAAGACGGCGCTAAAAAATTCACTGTTATCATTCATGGCTTGCTAGTGCATTGAGTTGCATTATTGCAACGATTTACATTAGAGTACGGAGTTAATCAAAGTGGCGTCTGAAATAAATTATTTATTATTCAGTGGCCAACAAATTTTCCTCGTTTAATGGTGTTAATCTTAATTATCAGGGAAAGTTATTATAAATATAAAAAGTTACGACTATACCAAGTGTTTTGACACTTAAATTTAAGATTTCTCAAAAAGTGAAGTTAATCGATTTGTGCAATGATTAAAATATTAAATTTTAAGACAAGTGACAACTTACATATATTTCTATTTAAGGCACTATTTAAAATATTAGTATCTTTCCCAGCACGTTATCCAGTTCTCTTCTCAAATACACTTGGAAAGTAACACAGGTGTGTACCTAACCAACTATCACTTGATCTCTGAAACCACACCCTGTCATTAAAACAAACGTTCATATACCCCGCCGATCGTTCTCGCGTGGCTGGCCGCTGTCTTCCGCGTCCGCCATTGTTATGCGTCGAAATCGTCAATGGCGGAGGTGCACAGTGGCCGCGACTGCATCAGAGACCCGGTCGGATTCAGGGTAGCTGCGTAATTACCGTGAAACCGCGGCTTAATTGCTAGGCCAAATAGCTAAATTAAAGCGACGCTTTACGAGGCCAAGCGAGCGGCGACTGATTGTGTTTTTGGCTGTAACCGGTTGTCACGGTTGTTAAACCCGCGCCCAGACCCGCGGGGAACGTTGAGCTTTTGTGCGAAACGACGACAGGGATTCACGCGTCGGCCTGTCCTCCTCTTCCTTGTCGTTGTCGTCGTCGTCGACGTCGTTCGCGTGATTTTAACGACGAGCGGTCGGCTACGTCGCTGCCCTTCCATTCGAGGCTTCGACGTGACAGCGCTCGTTTCACCTGATAACGACCTCAGCATCCCTTGTTCCAAAGTTTGCTTGTTCCTTTCGACCAGCTCGAGTTTTTTGGCTGTCGTTGCTTTTTGGAGCTTTCGTTCGTTGCGTCCTTGTTCTCGCGTGAGGGGGTAGATAGGGTGGCGTGGAAAATTTGGGAGGAGTTTGTGGAGTCATAGAATAGGAATAGGGGTAACAATAGGGGGAACAAATATAATAGCTGAGATTATATTTGTTCTCTTGGGAAATTGATTTGATGGCTATCGCGGAATATTGGTGTCTTTGAGACTGTATCATGCTTGTGAATATCGTAGCACACCCAGTGGTTGATTTGATAACATTCACGGTGTTGATGACACCCGTGGTTGTTAAATATTGCACGAAGGATTTGTTGTTCTTTGTACGTCGCATTAGTAAATTTTCGAAGACTGATTATTAAGACATTTAATCAAAATTATCTTTAACGAACTGCATGTTTTCTATTATTAAATTTAAATTATTTTTCATTATTTCAAATTATTTAAATTATTAAATTTATGTATAGGAATTGCGAAATTGAATATTTTACTTTCTTCGTAACAATTTATGTATAGTGACCAATTAAAATTAAATGCTTCTTCATAATTTTTCATAATTACACCGTGGCGCGGGGGTTTAAAACGATCGATTTGCATCATTGTGTATGCAAATGCTAAATAAGACAGGTAATATTAATATCGAACGAAAGACTTACATATAAATATTTTAAATTGTACTATCAATATTCAAACAGATGGAATGAAAGTTGATACTCTGGTTTTAAATGGAAGCTAAATTATTCAGTCTACTCTACTTCTCTATATTTAAAATTCCTTATTCCAATCGATTTCAAAATTTTACCTCTTAGCCTCTATCTTTAACACTAGATTTACGAAACCTGTCAATTTAACGGATGGGTTGATCCAATTACACGATGGTAACAGATTTAGTTAACTTATATTAACCCTTTGCACTCGAGAGGCGACTCTCAGTCACCATTTAATCAAATTCTAAACATCATTATTAATATCTCGAATTTAAAATTGCCCAACAATGCGTGGAATATCCAGGTAAAATAATTCTACGTCTTACAATTAATTTGCGCCTCTTATTTATCGTTTCGAAAATATAGTCAACTTTATGGCAGAAAATTTTCGAATTACTATGTTCTCTAACAAAAAAATCACCGAGTGCAAAGGGTTAAGACTGTTAATATTGTAATTGTTTTTAAATTAAACTAATCGTTAAAAGAAGAAAAGACACGTGGTTTCCTTTATATGTAAATTTCATATGTGTCCGTAGAAATAGGTATACAAATAGCGTCCGTAAAGCTAGTGTTAAATAAAAGAAACTTAATAGAATCTCAACCGTGTCCACGACTCGATTAGCTTAATTAGCGGAAGAAAATCAGACAGCATCAACGATTGGATCTTTTCCCAGGACGAATGACGTCGAAACAACGGGTGGATTCATCAAGACCACCGGCGGCCTTATCAATGGCCGCTGAAAGACACATCATAACCAGGCGAACGAGCATTACTCTAACCTGGAACGCGCGTTCCACCCGCGACGGTAATTTTCAGCACGCGCGTGGTTCCCACGGGTCAGAAGATTAATTCGACACGGTGGCACGTGAAGGTAAAAATGACGACAAGCAGCAGATAGCCGAGCCAAGAGGAAGCCAGTTCGGCTCGGCGTGCCACGCGCGTTCGAGCGAGACGGAGTTAGACAGCGGCTGGCGGAGCGAGAGAGACAGACAGAGGGTGAGACAGAGAGGTGGACGATTGATGAGCACCTGCACCAGATTAGCGACGTTACTAATTGCAGCGAAATGGGTCGAGCTTAGCACCGAGTTAGCGTGCAAGTTAAATGGTAAACGCGTCGTCGGTTAATGGTCCCTTTTTCTTCCTTCGTCCGCGATACTCGCTCCTGGCAGAACGATTATCGCAAACGATCGCTCGTTCCTCGTTCAGCAGACTTCGCGGGCAAAATTCGTAAATAGCCGAGGCGAGGTTAACGAGGAAGCCTGGTAACTTAGGCGAACGGAACAAGCGATGTACGATGTAGAAAAAAGATATTTGGAATGGCTTTGGAAAATGTTTGGGTACTTGGTACTCGTTTCGGGGAGGAACGGAAAATAAAGGAGGGAGGAGAGAGGGGTGGTTAGTCGGGAGAATGGTTCGAATAGCTTCTGAAGTTTCTTTGAAGACCCTGGTCTAGTTCTGTCAGAGTAACGTATTGTTTCCCGTTCGATTCGCGCAGTTTTCTGAGTGACTAAAAGTAATAGAAATGTTCTTATAAAATAAATATTTTTATATTTTTATATTTTTATACTCTAAATATTATAAGAAAATATATGGAATGGTACAAATATCCGGGAAAAATAACTTTACTATTTTTAGATAAATGAAATGTATGACTTCTGATCAAAATTTTTGAAATTTCGTACTCGAATAATTAATATCGTGGTATTGAAATAGTTTATATTAAAATTCTGATAGTATTCGAACCTAGTTTTTAACTAATATCTTGACAAATATTTTTCTAATATTTTATCTTTTATGTATTTTTTTATGAATTAAAAATTTCAAATTCAACAATCCTTTCTCTATTTTATATTATATATTATATTTTTATATTCTAAATATTTTAAGAAAATATATAGAATGATATAAATATCCGGAAAAAATAATTTTACTATTTTTAAATAAATTAAATGTATAACTTCTGACCAAATTTTTGAAATTTGGTACTCGAATAATTAATATTGTGGTATTGAAATAATTTATATTAAAATTCTAATAATATTCGAGCCCAGTCTTTAACTAATATCCTAACAAATATTTTTCTATTTCTTCCTTTATATATTTTTTTATGAATTAAAAATTCCAAATTCAACAATCCTTTCTCTATTTTATATCATATATTTTTCTCTTCTTCCTTTTTACTTTTTTGAGCCAGGCTCGGGAGACAATAAATAATTATTAATATAACTGAACCGTTGCATCGGTCCTTGACCCTGCATTTTTACAAAGAAGCATCCAATAACTCCTAGTTACCATCTAATCACACTGCAGCGTTATAAATAGAGAATCATTGATTACCTGTACTTACACACGAGTGCGGTTATGTATTGTTATGTATGACGGGGATAATCTCTGTAATATCACTTCGTTCTAAGTCACGGAACGCTATTACCTGTAATATGAATGTAGTGTGTAATTCCACACTCTGCCCATTTTCATAGATACATGCCCGTAGAATGTATTACCTGTCATGCTACTCTGTAAATAACAATAATCTCCCGTACGTTTTACCGAATAAAGCGGCTGCGTTATTAAAACACGTTACTCTGACAGGTACCATTTCCGCGGGTGCATTGTTGAATTAAATGAAACGCGGATACACGAATGTAATTGAAAAACGAAGAGACCGTACTGTTCCGGGAAGTATTACAATTATAATTCCATGTTAAATCAAATTGCAGCTATTCTACGGAAAATATCGTTCAGCGCGGCCAGGAAAGGGTAAATTACTTTATGTTCATTATTTTATGAAGTATATCATCTGCTGACGCAATTGCGAAAATAATAATTTTCCCAAGTGACTTTATAGGTAGAAATTTCGAATTGAGGAAATTTAATAATTTCCTACTGAATTTTCTTCGATTCAAATAAAATGGTGGATTATAAGCTAGTAAAATTTGAGAAAAGTATTATAAAAATGAAATTTCTATTTCAAATATCAATTAGAAAATTTAAGAAGCGATACTATAGAGAATAAACAGATTGGAAAAATTTCGGAAATTATTTGTAAATAATCGTCAAATATTAATGAAATATTTCAAAGAAAATTCGGAAGTATCTATGTACAAGTATTAACCCTTTGCACTCGATTTATTTTCAAAGTTGTTGGGTGTCAACTTGTATTTATTTTTAGCTAAATGAATTAGAGTAATTTACAGTGGTAGAATTTAACGTGTTATATTTATTTCATTTAATTTTATTATTATAAATTGCGAGTTTTAGAGTAAATTAGTATTGTCACTTCCAGCATGACTTACGAGTTTTAATGTAAATTAGCATTGTCACCTCTAGCGTGACATATAAGTGCAAAGGGTTAAAAGTATTAATATTTCAACGATTTAAAAATATTTCAATTTCCAAGTGATTTTTAATATTCCAAAGTTGTATTGTGCAGATCGAGAAAAATCTAAACCAAAGTATATTACAAAATTCTCCTCTTCCCGCCAACGTGCCACGAGCAAGTAGATTTTTAAATATCCCATCACCATCAAGGATCCAAAACAGAAGAAACGTGAAATAGGCCCTGCAGGATCGCAGGTCCAACTCGAATTATTAGAATAAAATAGAACAGGCAATTAGACCACCGCGTGCCCCGTGATTATGCGAATCCCGTTTATTCTCATACTCTCGAATTCTAAATTCGTGTACCTGATTGCCGCCCTGGCGGTGACAGGGATATAAACCCACTGGCTGGTGCAGGTCTTCAGGTTTCCCTGGCGAGTCTATACATATGCTGCTAACGAGGTGTCTGATCTGCAGCGAATTAACAGATTTGCAAACGATTACTATCGAATTCCCGTCATAATTAAATCGATACTCGAAGGAAATTTCTTTCCGTTTTTATTCCATCGATTTACGTTCGATTATCTTACGCAATGACACCAGGAAATGCCTTCCTATCTCTTTGTCTCGTGTTCCTGACGAGACGGAAATACACGAAGCCACACGGGTGGATGTAAGCCTAGAATGGGAACAACTGAGCATGCAGGTATGAATAAAAGGGTATTAAGAGGGTTAGTGTCTTCCTTTGGAGAAACGAAAACTCGACTTTCCATGGGTTCTTCGATGCAGAAATATTATAAAGATATTCTTTTACGTCGTATGTGGAATTTATTTCATTTTCGGTGGGAAGAAAGGGCTTGCAATTTTGACAAAATTTCTTGGGAAATAAAAGGGGAATCTGGATGGGATATTTTTCCATATTGCTATGTTTTCGACCATGCTTAGATTAATTACGATAGACGGAGGTCTAAGCAAAAATTTTATCGAGATTTTCACTTCGCAAATCAAATATTTCTCTTAAAATAAAATAAATTTGGCATTTCAAGCTCGAGCTCCGAAATTAAAAATTCATATTTCATATGATCCCTATTAACGCAGTCTCGTCGCAATCTTAGGTTTTAATTCGCGCAGCGTAATTAAAAACCGGTGTCTGCATCCGTTGAAGGCAGAATCATAAAAACACGCGTAAAATAACAGACGTGAAATATTAATAGTAAATACCTGGATAACAAGAATGTAAAGCGAGAAACATTTTTCAATTCTCGCGAAAAATACGATCCAGTAAATGCATGGAATATAAAACAAATGGAAAATTAATTCCTCTTACAGTCTTTACTCAGTCCATTCCCATAATTACCTGTAAGAAGGGGCTTGCAATTTTGATAAAATTTTTTGGAAAATAAAAGGGGAATGTGGATGGGATATTTTTCTATATTGCTATGATTCCGATCGTTTGTATATTTGATTTTCGGTGGTAAGAAAGGGCTTGCAATTTTAATAAAATTTTTTGGAAAATGAAAGGGAAATTTGTCCATCGTAATTAATACACAGTACCTGAATCGAAAACAAATAAATTACACTGGATTGGTCGGTGACGGGGACTACAATAAATTCGAACAATGAGACTACTCTCGTCAAAGTTTGCGCCCCAACATGAAAGAAAAAAAAAAGAATAAAAGAAAATGGAGGCGAAAAATGTGAAAAGGGAAGTCGAATTTTCGTTCGATGCGTGAAACTGGCGCAAGAAAACGAAATGACGAATGAAACAAACGGCTGACGGAGCTCTAAAATATGTCTGCCTGAGGTATAGATTCAGCTTCCGGTCTATTTGTACCTGATTTCCGCCCTGTCGATGGCAGGGGTAGAGCCCAGCCGGTTTGTGCAAGTCTGCCTTGCGTGCCGGCGAATCCAGACAGGTGTTACCTCCTTCTCCGAGATTACGAACCTGTTCATTAGTTAGTACGATCATTTCACGGATTACTATCGCTAAAAATGGCACGTTAGTACGCAAATTTCTTTCCGCGACGTGGCGAACACGGGGGAGGAAAAATGGCGCTGCCTCGGTAACTGTCGCGGTTGCTGCCTCTTTAATTACTATAAGACTTCTTCTACCAATTTTTAAAATTTTTATTTACGGATTTTATGATATTGTAAATATTTTTATTAATTTTCTGGAATTTTGAATGACTCGAATTTATGTCCTTTTGGATTTTTTAAAATTATTAATTAATTATAACGATGGGTAATTGGAATGTCTGTATTTCTAGGTTTCTATCTTATTTGTTTATTTATATGGTATTGTATTTTATTAATATACTACTATACTGGAGCAAAATGTTATTTTGTTGTTAGTGATTGTGCTTGGATTTTTAATTAATTTAAAAATGTAATTGATTATACTCTTTTTGTTTTGAAAATATAGACGATTTTGGTAATGAAGGGTTGGTGATTGTTGAAATAATAGACAAGCACAATTTTTATTCAATTTTGTCAGAATATGCAAAGTTGCTTCTGGTTGATGGCAAAAATTTTTATTTTAGAATGAGAATTTTATGAAATTTTTTATGAAAATCTTATGAATTTTATTAAATTTTCATCATCTTTAATATTTATAATTAAAATAAACATTTGATTTCTCCACTATAGAAGTTTCCTATTCAAATTATTAATCCTTTGCACTCGAGAGACGTCTTTCAGTCGCCATTTGATAAAATTTCGAAGCTCGATACTAATTAATATATCAAATTTAAAATAATGTAACAGTGTGCGAGGTATCGAAATTAAATAATTCTACTTGTCAATTATTATACTATTTCTTATTTACTGCTCAAAAAATATCATCAGCCTTATAGCAGAAAATTTTTCAACTCGTACCCTTCTTTAGCCAAAAAATCGTCGAGCACAAAGAGTTAAAGAATTGTATGCCCGAATCAAATTACGACAATAAGATTCTAATCAGTACGAAATAAAATTTAATTACCGTGTCAATCGGATAAAAATATTCGTAAAATTCGATACAAATTTAATAAACACAAAAAATACCTCGACATTCCAAATTTAAAACACCCATTATTAACCATCCTAAAGAAAATTATAATTTTCCATATAAACACGTACAATCGCCATAAAGATGAAAGAAAAATTTCAAAACACTTTTCCTTTATCACGAAAAATCCGAGAAAAAATTGCCTTGATTAGAGAGACAGCATCGTGGATGAATGCTCGATTCTCTACAGAAAACACGGGGAATTATGTTCCCGGGGAAAATATTTGTCGCCGTAACAGACGATTGCTTATAGAAAATATTATGCCCTCCGATGCAGCGCGTTATTTTTCCCGGTGTTCGCGCGCGTCGCCAGGGATATTTACAGCGCGACCAAGTTTTTCGCGGCGCCGTGTCTGCAAAAACAAAAAACGCATAAATCAATGAGAGAGGAACGTAATAATCGAATGATCGTGCTTGCAAAGCTTCACGGTGGCTGTGGAAAAATTTTCCAACCCCTCGATACATCGCGGCCGACTTTATCGCCACGTTTCCGCGCTTTATAGTCGTCCATTCGCGTTAAACATTTCTTTTGTCGAGAATTCGTACTTGGAACACTCGTGGAATCTCGATTGTACGGTCCCGTGATTATAACAGCTTTTATTAACCCCTGGTTTATAATCGTCAAGCGTGAAGAGTTCTTGCAGAGGGTTCTAATTCGTAGAGGGTGCGAGGTGTAGTTTGAGAGCGTGGATAATCATTGAGTTGGCTACGTGCAAGATAGGTTAATAATTTGGCGCATAATTTTTCTACACTTTAGAATATTTTAATAACACAATGATTATATTTACGTAAATTTAGAAATTTTTTAATTGAGTTGGTTTAATTTTTTGAGGGTCAGTGTGGTAGGTATTGTAGATTCACGAATGAGGAAATTGTACGCGATAATAGAGGTTTGTTTTTAATGATAAAAATAATAAATAATAATAAATTTTCTATCTTCCCAAATTTTTGTTACTGATTGTACAAATTAAATTGTAAGTAATTCGACGTTTTGTATATTTTATTTACACTCTCCGATAGAAAGTTATTTAATGTAGTTATTTAAGAAAGAGACTAATTGCAGTTCTGACGTATTGAAAATTTGTAACATTTCCGATAGGTTTCTCGATATTAATTTTCTGGAAATTCAATCGAATTATTTTTCATTCCTATCTCAAAATTTCGAGGTAAAATAATGCATCTCTGTAAAACGCGTTCGAAACAATTTTGTAGAACTCTACATTTATTTTGTAACGTTCCATTTAAAACACTATTTATCACGGAATTTCCATGAAATTTACTATCCAGGAAAAACCACATTTTCCTGTATAACTCGTTTTCATACTCAACATCTTCAATATGTCATTTTATTCACTATCAACATGCGAATATCTACTAAAATGATACTTAAATATCACGCAAGAATCTGTTTTTGTTTAACACTTACAATTAGTCCGAGAAATTTCGTGTCTGTTGTGTAACAGATAAATCAAAATTCGATTTATATAAAAATTTCCAAATAATTTCAAAATAAAGAAAAAAAATGTTGGATTAATTTTTAAACATTATACAAAAATCTGTAGCAATTCAATATTCGATTTATCACTAGACTACTCATGTAATACACTATGTGTATGTGCTTTCTAACATTTACTCTAATCAATTTTATGTCTACTATGTTCGATCAAACCACTATTTATCCAACAATTTCCAAACATAATAATTCATAAATCAAAAATATCTTTAATTTCTTTTCCAAGAACACATAAAAAAATTGCATAAAACTGATATTTGCACCAAAACCATCACCATGAAATTTTTCTATGCACTATTCTACATCTGTACAACATTTTCCACAGCAGCTATAAATTTTCAAAATTTCCAAAACCCATTATTTCTACGATAAAAATCCCGATCAAAGTAAAAATAAAACCTCTAATTTGTTTTCCAAATATCGTAAAAACGTGGTAGAAAATGAACATTTGGAACAAAGCCATCACCGTAAAACTTCCTATACCCTTTTACAACATTTACCACGATATTCAACATTTACAAGAATTTTCAAAAATCAGAAAAACCCATTATTTTCGCGATAAAAGTCCTGATTAACGTAAAAAGTAAAACCTTTAATTTCTTTCCCAAATATGGCAAAAACAAATGGGAGGAAATTAATATTTCGTCTAAGCCACCCCTTTACAAAACTTACCACGATGGCCATAAAAATTTCCAAAAATCCCAAAAACTATTACTCTCGCGATAAAACTTTCGGTCAAAGTGAAAAGAAAAATCTGTAATTTCTTTCCCAAATATCGTAAAAGAACCGGTAGAAAACCGAGTTTTATACCAAAACGACCACCGTAAAACTCTCTACACGCCTTTGTTACGATTGTCCATTTCCCCGGGCAACCACGAGAACGTCCAAAAATCCCAAAACCCATTATTTCGACGATAAAATCCGCGATGAAACTAAAATGGAAAACCTCTAATTTCATTCCCAAATATCGCAAAAGAAAAAAAAAAAAGAAAAACGGTAGAAAACCGAGATATGTACCAAAAACCACCACCGCAAAACTCCCCACGCGCCTTTGTTATGATTGTGCACTTCCCTGGGCAACCATAAAAATTTTGCAAAAATCCCGAAAGCCGTGATTCGCGATCGAAGCCGTACAATCGATATCCACCCCGATCGGCGGAACGTATCGAAGGGTGGTCGATTTTGCCTGGGGACACGGCCGCAGAACAGTTGCACGGGACGCGAACAAAAAGATCAGGCCTGCAACGGAGCGATGCTCTCTTCCATTTTTCAGATAGACGGCGACAAATCGAAAATGAGCCTCTCCGCTGTTTTGTTCGCGAAAACACACTCGCCCTCTCCGCGTGTGCTCGCTCGTAGCTGTTGTACACGCGTGCACACGCGAGCAGGCGTGTACAGACACACGAGCTTGCACCGGAGGTGTGCATGCTCGTGCATTCAGTCACGAAGCTCGGTCAGCAGTCCTGATTTCGCTGCATGCAAGAATTCTGTGGTCGCTGCAGTTTCAAACACGGGCATCTTCGTCCTTTTCATCCACCGGCGTCGTCGTGGTTGCCGGAGTGCGGCTGGAATAAAAACTACTGATTTATAGACGACGTTTGGGTAGCATCGATGAAATTCCGGAAGACACGGGCTCTCCTTTGGGTGCAGGTTTATTAGAGAGACTCGGAGGCTCCTCGTTCGCTGGAGTTATATTTTTAGAACCGAGGTCGAAGGGTTTGATTTATACAGCTGGTATTTCTAGGGTGGTTCCACTTGGCGCGGAAACCCGATGGCTTGATGAGAATTTAAACGATTCGTGGGATTCGAGGGTAAGTAATTTGCTGGATCGTAGTCTGAACGCCTTTACTCGGGTTGCGTGAGATTTAGGATTTCTCTTTTCAGGGCTTAATCGTGTTTTTATTTCACTTTTATTGTCTATCAGGTGCGTACTTTATTTTGGGGACGATAATGGGAGTAATAAAGAAAGAATGATCATTTTTTCGTTGGGAAAAATTGAAAAGAATTCGAAATTGTGTATGTAATAATTATAAAATTTTAATTAAGTATGATTAATAATTAAGTAAATTATTTTTCATTGTTTTGGTAGGGAATAATACATTTTTATTGGAGTAGATAGCGAAACGGAGTTTAGAATGCAACTAATTTGAAGATTTATTATTTTGAAATAAATCTTCTTTCGAATTTTTCGTTGTTCTTATCAATTTTGGAAAGTGAATTTGGCATGTGCGAGTCACGTCAGTTTATGACTGTCACAATCTGGTCACGTAAGAGGTTTAATTAATCGAGTGTTTAATATTCATTTATCCCGATTTGAAATTTATGCAATTGAAATTGAATTGGGATATCAATGGTTTATATTGGGCGACGGATATATGGGATACGTATACGAAATAATTGCTAATTTGTCGGAGTGTTGCTGAAATTATCTTTTGAACGTAGATTCTTTGATATTATTTCCATAATTTAGCTCTGAAATTCACCGCGCGCTAATAAATCCTTGACGCGCCTAACGACATAAATAAACCTTATAAATTGAAATTATCGGGAAAAGAGACAATGCAAATCTTTATTAATTGTGTAGAGTCCACTATCAGGCCCAGGACGAAACGCTCATCCCTTCCTTTTCCTGTCTTCCTTCTACTTGCAACCCTATCAATAGCACAGCGACCAAGGGGATACCAATAGTCCAGCACCATAGGAACGCTACACTATCAGTAGAAACCACAGCAGAGACTAAGACCGAACGACAACAAAGAAAACATAAAGAAAACCCCATAGGGGGGATCCCCACAACTCATTACCAAAAATTACAGAGAACATCCATCTTAACCTCCTAGACACGGCTGAATTTTGGAGGCTGTTTCTCTGTAGAATAGAGTTCAACTGCATACCTAACACTGGCGTAATAAAATCAAAGACTATGTATTCTGTCTTCATATTGTTAACGCTATTATAAAACGTTGCAAAAAAGGTGTGAAACAAAACATATGACAACGAACATTTAATTGAAACGGTGAGCGATTGAGCCACTAGAGTAAGCCACTATAGTGGAGCGTCGTTCAGAAAGATGACATCCACCAAAGCCACTATAGTGGCGCATAGTGCCTAAGAGGTTAATCCACTTGCCACTTCATCGACTCTCGAAATCACCTTTTCTGGATTTCCTTCAAAATCCATCAAACACACCCTCTCACTAATGAGTTCAAATTTCTCATCAACATTATTCCACCAGAAAATTACCAACCACGAATCTAGTCATCTTTTCGTTTCAGTGTCACACGCGATTTAAGCATTCTTCCATGAAGGAAATAAATGAAGGAAAAAGATATATCCGAGACAAGAAGAAAAGAAGAGAACAGAGAAGAGTGTTGTCGAAGAACGTCAGAAAGAAAAGAAGCCAAGCTAGTCCGCGAAGGCAGGAGTGAAATTATTGTACCACATTCCGAAGCGCCGGCCGCGTGAAATGCTTCTTCGTGAAAATGTCCGGCCATCCTTTACGCGGCTCTTCCTTTTTCCACCAGTCTTTTTCTACTATTTACCCGACCGTAAGAGTTTCTGCAGCCGCCAGAACACCGGGCAAAAATATGGCAAAACGCATTCCATTCTGTTTCGAGACCGAAAATAGCGATACTCGCGGGGGTGGTGGTTGGTTGATCGATACGATTTCTATGCCGCGGTTGAAGCTTGATTTTTCCATGATTTCACTACGTGAAAGAGATTCGATGAAAGGGATCGTGCTGATGCTCCGTTTAATTCCTGCGTTTTGCTTCCTGATTTCACGAAAAATCATTTCTGCCGCTTCGTCCCGCTTTTGTGCGGTTTGTACAGGGTTTCGCGGGATTTGGCTTCGGCGATTTCTCTTCCTAATGAAAAAAAATTTATTTCGCGTAATTTGCTGCGTATTTTATGCATTTCCAGGGGGCTGGAAGAGTTTGAGTCTCGGAAATTCGGGTGGTTTTGTTTCCCGATTTTATGAACAAGCATTTTCGTTGTGCATTGTCTGGAGGGAATTTTAATTTTTCTGATTAAATGATTCTGTGGAATATCGATGGTAGTGATTTATTCTGTTCTATCTGTGTCTTTTAGGAGTTGGGAGAAATTTGGAGTTCCGTGATTGGAGTGGTTTGAGAGTTAGAAAAATAACAATCCAAAATAAAATAGTTGTTTAAGCTCAAAAATTTTTGGAACCTTCTCATAAATCTTGACTTCATTTATCTTAATTGAAATATTTATTTCATGCTTCGTAATTATCCTTTTAATATGTAACGTTCTTCCTGTAAATCGAAAATTTTCTCCAGCAAAACCGAGCAAGGAATATTACAGTTTTCTGACAAACAGAAGAACCCCAAAGAAAGTCTGATTTATAATTCATTTCCACTCGATCTTGTTCAAGAGACGTGACACGAGGGAAACGATGTTCGTCTTATCCAGGCTCGTAAAGGAGCCTGTGTAAATCATGAAAGATTAAGCCATCGTTTCCTAGGGAAAATGTAATGAAGTAATTGCAGATTTCTCACATCGATCTTTCTGAACGACACCTTTCTGCAAAATAATATCTCACACCTTCGCTAGTCCAATCTCTTGGTCTGATTCCCCTAATTAAATTTGACTTTCGGACATTTGCTCAATTAGGGTACAGCAATTTTGTATGATCATTTGAGAGAAGAACAATTTTAATTATTTCTCAAGCAACAATTCCATTTCTTCTGTTTTTAAATAGGTATATATTTAAACATTTATTAATTAGAGAATACCGATTGTTAAAAATTAATAGATATACGAATCTCTATATATTATTGACAATATTATGTGATACACGATACATATTAAAATTCGTATGAAAATCCTAATTTTATATTTTAACCCTTTGCGCTCGACAATTTTTAACTAAAGAAGGGTGCGAGTTGAAAAAGTTTCTGCTAATAAGGCTGATGATATTTTTTAATTTCGATACCTCGCACACTGTTACATTATTTTAAATTTGATATATTAATTTATATCGAGCATCGAAATTTTATGAAATGGCGACTGAAAGACGCCTCTCGAGTGCAAAGGGTTAACTTGTTAATTAATTTTAAACATATCAGACTTCGATATCATTTAGACAACGACGTTCTTCTATTTATCAAACATTCGATACAAAATTTATTTTAAATATTTGACATAAAAAAGAAAACTCAAGTTCAAAGCTCATGACACGAAAATTCTTCCAAAAATTTAACTCATCTTAAACACATTGGATCTCAAGAACTTTTAGAAAATAATATTAATATTCTTCCCATCTCTCGAATATTTGATAATAAAATTTCTTCTATTATTATAGAAAAAATTATTATTGTAAATAAAATATTTTCTATTACTATAGAAGAAATTATTATTAATAAAATTTCTGCTATTTTCGATATCAAAAAAGAGAAACTCGCGTACAAACATCAAAACACCCCTGCCATCAGCGTTACTCAAAACTCTTTTATTCTCAGACCACGTTCACTTTCGAGATGACTCCTTCCCCTGCACTTCCCCGCGGTTAGCTAAAAATTGAAATACGCCAAGAATTCGTTATCTCACGAGAAAATAATTACCCCGCAGGCGACAGCGTGAATTCAAATTCAACGGCGCCGTTCGCCACGGGAGATTGCACGGAAAATTCCGGGCTTTTGCTCCGCTAATTCGCATAGAGATCGGTAAACTGGAGGAAAACAGGCTGAAAAGGATAGTGCAAGGCATGAAATATCCATGTCGCGTGACACTGCAATTTACGTGGAAGTGGGAGGCCTTTAATTCACCGTCAGATGCCGTGACTTCGTCGCGAATCCAGGAACACACACGCGGCAGGGACCAAGGCCTCTGCTGGGTTCTGCAGGATTATGGAGAACCTGGTTTTCTGGTCGATCGATATCCGTGTACGACACTGTCGTAAAGATTTCTTCGACGATTGAACTCGGAAGAAACGCGAGGTCCAAGGTGTGCATTAAAGCGGTTATCTTTACGGGTGCTCGCAGGCCTACGTGATTTCGCGCTCGTGAAAACCAACTGCCACTTTGTCTGTTTGATCCAACCAGTCGTTGCGAGAAGGTAACACAGAAATGGTGACGTTAATTAAATGTGCGAAGTGTTACGTGTTATTTCACAGGAGATGAAAGAGGACGCAAATGTGTGAACGATGTCTTACTCACGCGACACCTTTACCTTGCATTGGATTGGAATTGACCTTAAAGCTACCACGATTTCTCGAGTAATGTAGTGGATGAAGAAATTGGAGATCTTGGAAGAAACAAAGTATAAGAGAAAATACAGAGAAAATTTGCGAATTTTTACAATACTCTGCTGAGATATATAGAGATACAATATTGAGATTAAAAGTGGGGTGAAAAGATAACTCTGTGGAAATATAAATGGTAATTAAATATTCCAAAAAATGTTCAAACATGTCCAAACTATATATATATATGATTCGGGAATATATATGGAATATATTACAATATACCTTATATTCTATACCAGTCTAAACTCTGTCAAGTGTATACTTAAAATATCAGTAGTATCTATTAGGTTGATAGAAAAATAATTTCGTTTTGCTCCTTTTCCATTTCTAATTAACACTAGGTTTACGGATGCTATTTGTATACCTATTTCTAAGGACACCTGTCAAATTGACAGGTAAAGGAAACCACGTGACTTGTTTTTTAACGAATAGTTTAATTTAAAAACAATTATATATTCTATTAACAGTCTTAATATGAGTTAACTCAATCTGTTACTATCGTATAATCGAAGCAACTCTCCCATCAAATTGACGGGTTCCGTAAATCTACTGTTAAATAACCTAAATAAAACGTAAATCATCACTACATACAAAATGTTTATTACCGAGATATACAGCAGAGTCAGCGTTTTCGAACGATACATAACATAACCACATTTACAATTTATTCCAATATCAAGGTGCAAAAATCGAAAATACAAAAATCGAAATTATTTTTCTACCAAGTTAATATAATATATTTAAAACTCACGATGAATTTTCTGAATTTGAATATTAATATACTAAATTTTAAAACGATCTTTCACAGTTCACAAATAATCTTCAGATAAATAAATACTGTCAAGATAATTTCCTATATCTTCTCCAACCCCGTCACAATCTCCCAATTAAAACAAAAATTAATTAACTCCTTCCTATCCTATCCAACAAGAACCTAAATACCTTTAAAAAAAAAAAATGAAGTCATTTTCCCCGAAGAACCGCTAAAAATCACCCTTTCCTTCGCTTCCTCGCCACCTTCGAAATTCTTCCAACCACCGTCGTAAATTCCAATAATCCGCGACACGACACGTAATTACCTAACAAAGCATGGTAGTCACGAGAGTTTCGCGAGATCGAAGAGAAACACGGGGTTCCAGGACGCGGTTCGATAACAGAGGGGATCGCATCGATCAAATACGGGGTGCACGAGTCGAGAGAACGTAATGACCCGTAGGAGAAGCGGGCCGCGGGATTATCGGCGACAAACCCGACAATCATTTCGCAATTACGAATGCAGGGAAACAGAGGGCCAGTAGACGGCGTCGCAACACGATGGAAATAAATCGAGACGTGATTGATCGCCGCACCCCTCCGCCCCGCCGCATGGAAACGAAATTAATGCACTGTCAATCGCGAGACGGTCGATGTTGGACGGTGCACCCCGTGATTTCCGCCCCTGGCGCCGGGCCCCCAGCGTCCATATTTATGTACACCTCCGAATTCTTCGTCCTCCAGTGTCGTTTCCCTGTTCAGGTTTGAGAGGGCACAGGGGGTGGCCGGAGTGATGAATGATTTCGGGAGAATGGATTTTTAAATGGGTCGTATGATTAAGTGTTATGGTACTGTTGTGTTGCGAGAAATATTGGACGGTGTGTGATATGGGGTTATCGTATATAAATCTTATGCTGAGATGGGGAAAATTGTTGCTTTATGTTGAATTTCTGTCGAGAATTGTGATCTTCGGGATGGATATGGATAATTTCTAGTGGATAGAGAGAGAAGAATTTTTATATGACAGCATTGACACGTCTATGGACAGATTCATCCTTTGCACAAATGAAATATTGACAGGAAAAGTTGGATCGGGAGTGAACACGATGGGTCTGACTATGCGATGACCATTACTACTTGCGGCACTCTTGTTTCGTATCAATCAACCTCTTTTAATAATTTAATACCTCTATTGACGATGTTTCGATATTCTTTACGGTACTTACGTATTTATTATATTGCTTACATAATTTTCGACGATATTCATATCGACAATTTTGAAATTGCATAAAAATTCGCAAGCAGTATTAACTAATTTCCAAGCCTCTCAGGTTTATACTTTCAAAAGGTATTAGAACGGTATTGAAGTATTCTACTGGAATATATTAATGTAAATTAGTCTTCGCAACACTTGAAAATAAATAAACAAAACAATTTAATAAATTATCTACTAACATCATTATTTTTAAAATTCCTCATACTACAATACTAAATTCTTCGATTTCTTTTTATTTCCAGGTTAGAAAATTACAAAATCTTCTAGATTACAAAAGATCAGAAAATTATAAAAAGTATACTATTTTGCCATGATCTAAAATTAAAAACAGGCTCTATACAAAGACATTCGGAAAACAATATTATACAACCTCCTCAACCTATTTTAAAATTTCAATACACGTTTCTCAGGAGAAAAGGAATATATAAAAATTCGAAAAAGAGAATTTCGTTTCTTACCACTTATCAGTAAATAAATTCCAAAATCGATCTTCAATAGGAAAATAAAAGCTCCAAACAATTCCCAAGCCTTCCTACATCCACCAATCCCAGAAAACGTCTCAAGATACACAACTCGAATCCGCTACCATAATCATAGGCGTCGAAACACGATTCGTTGCACCCCTTTTCTGCTGAATTCTGATATACGCGAATTAACGCGTGCTCTGTATTTTATACACCGATGCCGAAAATGCGAACCACCTGTATCTACACAGATAGGCAAAGTTCAATTGTCGGTGACGGAGACAATGATTGATGTCGACGAGCTTGCGACATAGAAAACAATGCGTTCGATCGAGAAACAATGCAGCCCGCGGTCGGGGCAATCTCAATCGGATCGCGGGCAAAGGCCCGCGCGACATCCGATCGGAAATCGATTCGTCTCGATCGGCTTGTTGAATTCTTGGCTTACAGCACGCGAAATCGGCAGTCGCGCCGGATAATGGAGGCGAATCGAACGTCGCTTCGGGCGAAGACGTTTCAACGCGGCGAAAGGCCACCCATTGCCTCGCTGTTCGATTTCGATTTTGCAATTAAAGTCTCCTTTGACGGCTTATAACTCGCGGTTGTTTGTCCCCGTCGTTTGCTCTCGTTTATGTTAGGATTAAATTACTAAAGGGAGGAGCGGGAGGACGGTGTCGTGGAAATTGCACTCGCGTGACTTGCTTTCTTTGTATTGCCTCCTTTTTTGTTTCAGATCGTGGCTGGTTGTGAGTGATGTGGTAAAGGGGTTATTGGTTAAAATTGAAGATCGATAATTGAAGGGTTTAGGTGGACCGTGACTCTTGCCAATTTTATTGATTTTTTGGGGGAGAGAAAGGAAATGCTTTGTCATTTTCAATTTGTCTTCGTAGAATCGGCGAATTCTGCTTGCTTTTTAATTCAGGAAATACGTCGGTGTTGTTACTTAAAAATTAAATAATTCATAACTGACTGGAATTTATATAGAGATTTCTTTTCAGTGCTCTGTAGTGATGGAAAATTATATTACGCTATAAAATAGTAACGGGATATAATAAATGAAAATATTCTTGCCCATCTAAATAAATATTTTGATTGCAATTAACGAGATGAAAGAGTAGTTATTCGTCAGAGTTCAATTTTACTAAAATGTACCTTTATATATTGCTTTCCTTTATGTCTGCCAATAAATTGAAAAATTATAAAAAATAATACACCGAGTAATGGCACGGTGTAATAAATCGAAACAGCCTGATTTACCTAAATGGAAATTACTTTTTAATCATACTAAATATATTATCTGAGAAAATTTAATATCAGTAATTTGTATCTACGTTTCCTCAGTATTCTTGAACTGATTGGAAAATTCTAGTATATAATACAGCAAAAGAAGAAAATATTCTTTTATGTTTAAATCACAAGAGCTTCTGATGTATGATAATATAATAAAATATTAACTGCTAATTAATCGAAAAATTATAAAATAAAAATTTATTGAAAAGACGTTCGCGATATACTAAATAAAAATATTCTAACTTACCTAAATTTAAATTTCTCGTATAATTGATTCAACAAATGTTGGTGATGAATTATTCGGCAGACTTAAACCGAAATAATTCGATACACTTCTAGTATCTATCCTAAGCTACCAAAAGATTACAAAAATTGTTATATCCTACAATAACACCAGAATAAATTCCTATCTTATAAGACATCCCATCTTCCAACTCCTTAACAACTAAAAACAATTTCCCAAACCGAACCCAAACTCGCCCCCAGAAGATCACCAACTCACCCATTCTCCATTTCGCACCTGAACGTCTAAAATATTCAAAAACCACGTGAAAAGGGAACTGAAAGAACGTTTGAAAAAACAATTTTGCAACACTCGACATCCACTCGAATCCCCTCGAGGACTTCGCCCACGCGTCCAGAAACGATACCGTTTCTACAGTCCAAGAAAAACAGTAAGCAACCCGAGCAAAGGGGCAAAAAGAGAAATCCCTTCGCCGTCCATTCGTTCTTTGTTCATTTCTCCGCGAAAGAGGAGCCTCCGCGTTGTATCTCTGTACCGTGGCGCATCGAACTGGCCTGCGAACGTCCTCTGCGACCCTTCTCGGACACGCGACAATCCTCTCGTCGATCCCGATCGCCGTCTCCATCTGTGGAAAAAGGAAACACACGAGGATGGAACACGCGTCGATCCTTACCTCGCCGGAAGCCACTGCCTCGCCAGGTATGAACAGCTCCGGATAAACGTTGTCGAGGTACCACTTGAACGACTTGCAGCCGAGCTTCTTCCTCAGTGCCTTCCGTTCCGATACGTCGCCGTACTTGCCCTGCGAAAAATGGCGAGTCATGAGAGAGGAAATTTCGCATCGAGCTGGAAGGCAGAGCCGGGCTGCGTGCCGGAGGGAAAGGCTCGTTTCCGGGAAGCAGGGATTTAAAGACCGGGATGGGGAAAAGGGATGAGAGATATAATCGTAAAAGAAGGAAAAAAGAGAGAAATGAGGAAGGGAGCGGGACAAGCGAGAGGGAAATAAAGAGCAAGGAGAAGTACACGGAATCTTTTATGGACTCGAGTTTAAAGCCTCCTAGAGCGGAATAATGGCAATACTCGTGGTCGGGACGATTCGGGCTACTCGTGAAATCGACACTTGAACCGTCCCTAGACGGATTGCTCACAGTGGTCCAGGATTTTTGTTATATTTTCGCTGCTAGTTTATTTTTCTATCGGCTTCGTGTGTATTTTTATGTAGGATACATAATTCTCGATAATCGATCATTTCTTTTTTTTATTGTTGAGGATTGTTCATTATGTCGATGATCTTTGTATATTTTTGTATAGAATAGGCAGAAAAATAAAATATTAACAATAAAATTGTAAAACCTAGACCAAAAGTCGCAGAAAATACATAGAAATATAGAATTTATGACAATCCTTATGCATAAAAATAAAGTAACTTTAGTATTTCTTTAGAACTTTAGTATTTCTAGTGTAGATTATGCTATAGTGATTTAAATCACAATATCTCCTTGACAATAAAATTATAAAACTTGGACCAAAAGTCGCAGAAAATACATAGAAATATAGAATTTATGACAATCCTTATGCATAAAAATAAAGTAACTTTAGTATTTCTTTAGAACTTTAGTATTTCTAGTGTAGATTATGCTATAGTGATTTAAATCACAATATCTCCTTGACAATAAAATTATAAAACTTGGACCAAAAGTCGCAGAAAATACATAGAAATATAGAATTTATGACAATCCTTATGCATAAAAATAAAATAAGGATTGAAATACAGTGATTTAAATTACTATAACATAATCTAGACTAGAAATATTAAAGTAGACTATATATTTATTCGATATCTGAACTGCCTTATAAATAAATTAAATGATTATATAAAATTCTACATTATAATCAATGAAAATAATATTTTGATATAACAAAGTACATAAAATAGATGAGAATGAATATTCGTAAGATAATAATTTCTTTGTATACTGATCACAGTCTGTATAAGGTTTTACATTAGAAGTATTTTCAGAATATACAACAACATCGACAATTTTGGTTATTCACATAAGGGTTAAAGGGTAGGAGAGAGGATTCAAAAGTGGTTGACCTACACTACTTGGAAATTGATATAAAATATTTTTATTTAATAATTTTAATTTTATTTCTAGGAGAATTTTCGAGAAATTTGTATAAAATCTGTGTAATTTTGGTTATTGACATAAGTGTTAAAGGATAGTAGAGAGGATTCAAAAGTGGTTGACCTTTACTACTTGGAAATTGATATCAAATATTTTTGTTTAATAATTTTAATTTTATTTCAAGGAGAATTTTCGAGAATTTATTATAAAATCTGTGTAATATTCTGAACCATGACAGGCTGTTATAAAGAATTTAAAGAGCGTGGAATTGTTTGCACGAATTGATTGATAAGTTCAAATATTTCAGAAGGATACTTCCCGAAAATATCGTTGTTTCCATTTATTCTTATGTCAGATTCACGCATATGCGTTCTGTAAAGTGTCGAGAGAAAAAACGTATGTCTCGAATATAGAAAATGGAAAATTCGAGGACGTATTGTGGCAAACCGGTGCTCGACCGATAAAACGTTTTCGATAGCTGTAAAATAATTTCCAGCAACACTCGAGTAAACTGTTGAACTGCGTCCTAAAATAAAAATTCTCTTCAAACATCGGACACGTGCGAGTACTTAACCAGTAAAACCCAAGTCCCTTTTTCATAACGAACATCATTATCACGTCTACCACTCCATGCCCGCAATTAACAACCCTTAAATCAATTTCCACTTGAAAATTCCTGCAAAAAGGAAAAAAAGAGAAACAATAATCTTTATCATGTATCTTTATCATCTTTATGATCTTTCTTCAATCTTTATCATTGAACACCACAGTCTTAATACTATAACTATGGACCTGTAATATATACCGAAATAATACAGCTTTATAAATTAAATAATATATTTATATACCTAAGTATAAAGTACTATATTTCTTTCACCAACTATTTTTCAGTATCGAATAGAGATTTCCATTATACGTTTCTCTTTTTACTTTTTGTAATTAGACAAAGGGTTGTGGACTACTTTGATATTTCCAGTTGGACTGTAATTAGTTTATGGAAAAATAAAAATTTCTGAATTTAATAATAAAAGCTACTCTACTCGCGACAAGTGGTAAAAGACAGCACACGAACGGAAGAATTAACCCTCGTTGGAAGAACGTGTAGGTGGACAACGATTTACCTCAACCCCATCGTTCCACATGCTCGATTGGATCTCGTTCCGGAGGGACAAGCTGCCAGGATAAAGGATAGATCGTTGGGAATGAAAGAAGTGCCTTGCAGGGAATGCTAGGACACGCGAGCGATCTTTAAGAGTACTTCTGGCGTTTATGGGCCGGTTTTTACGGCGATCTCCGGTGCTCTCTATCACCGGGTTTGGTTATCGTCATCCCTTATCGCGACTATCCTGGCCGACCCATGTCCTGACGCGGTCAATAAAATCGCGCGCAAATGGAAAAACAAGCCCTCCAGTGCGTGAAGGCTCTTCGAATACGCCCTTAATTCCCTGGGTACGTGACTTGGGGAATTACACCTTGGTATATACGTAACCGAGACATGTGTGGTGATATTTGATATCTTGACAGAAATAGAGGGACTGACGTGAAATTTATATCGTGCAGTTCACTTTGCTTTAATTCCTCGTGCTCGTTATTCGTTAATTTTGATTTTAAAAATTATTGCTTTAAAAATTTTATTACAACAGTACTGTAATATAACAGAAATTAATTAATTAAGTAATTTTTCATTATAGGTACTGTGTTTAGATATTTTCATTTAAGCACCATTGAAGTTACTCATTCTTAAATTTCAGGATTAAATTGAGGAGATTTTGTTATATTTAGAAATGACGATTATATTTTACGTTATACTACTTTGTGAATTGTTTGGAGAAGGTAAGCAAATTAATTAAATAGTTTCTGTTTGCAGGAAAATAATTTGTTAAAAAATGTAGAAGCAGCAGAAATTAAATTAATTTTAACGACAATTTTGATATATTTCTGAAAATGTTTCGACACTATACTTATTTACAAATTACACGGATTTTAGATATGAGTAGCTTTAAATATAATTATCTCAAGTCATAATTTTTATATCTATTATTCTATATTATTATATGTATTACCAGGTAACCATTATCACGATATCAAACAAATATAAGTAACTATATATTTCCACGTCCTCTTTCGAAAAGTCGAAATTATTTATTCAACAATTTATTTCTCCAAATAAATAAAAGAGGAGAAATAAGAATAAAGAAACTATGGTCAAATTAGAGGAAAAAGACTGTCACTGCTCGCAATGGAAACTAGAACAGGGGAATTAAGACGACGAAAAATAAGAAGAATTAAAATTGAGAAGCAGCTTCGTGTAATTAGCTTCGTCCCCTACCGCAAAAATTTAGTCCACGATTATTTGATGCTTGATAGGAGAGGAAGTGATAACCCGATGTCTCGGTAATAGGAGAGAGAATTATTGTTAGAGATTAAAAGGTTTAGAGCTGGTTTCATAATGATAAGATTGTGAAAGATTAGAAGAATTTCGCTTGCAATTCTTTGCCTCTTCTCTTCGCTGGATTGCAGCAATTAGATGGTTGATGGTTATGAGAGGATTGTCGCTTAAGATTACAGATCTGCGAAATTTTCAAGACAATGGTATCATTTTGGACACGGAGGGCTGAAAAGTTTGGTTTCCCGTTATCCCGATGTTCTGCGGGAATTTATTATCTGAGATTAAAAGTGCTCAGAATACGCGAGCGTACTGGAAATTCCTTTTAAAATGAAATTTTCACTATGTACGGCAACTCGAAATTTTAAATTTAACACTGGAAACACCGTGCCTTAATATACACCTAATTAACTTACTCACATGTCCACGGAAAATAGTAATTTTAACACAACAAAGATAAACAGATATACGATACAATTACAGTTCTACCTCGACCTTAGACAATATTAATTTTTTTAGAAGCAGGTACATATTCATAATAATTACAGACACAATTTGAAAATTCTAATGAAAATAAAAGAAATTTAATTAAAAATTCTCGAATATCAGTATTTGTAAATACATTGTGAAACATATTATTTCCCACTAAAGGCAATATTATAGTAGCAGCATCATTGTCACCCTAGTTAATAGGTGGATTCCTACTTGAAGTAGGATTGAGGACTACTTTGCAAGTCCTCGGTAAAAACGGTCCATTTGCTATATATACAATTTTCCAAACTCTCTTAAGTATCCTCCGTATAAGATGGGGGAGGACCCTCTACAGAATGATAGTAAAAATTGTAATGATATATAACACATATTTGTTATATACGATTCCTTCTTGACGTTACAATTCCTTCTTGAAGGGGGTTCGAGGACTGTCTTGCAAGTCCTTGGTAAAAATGCTTCATTTCCTATATATACAATTTTCCAAACTCTCCTAAGTATCCCTCGTCTAAGACAAAGCTCTACTAACATGAGAGAGAACCCCCTACAGAATGATAGTTAACAAACATGTGTTATATAACATTAGGATTCCTTCTTGAAGGAGGTTCAAGGGCTTCCTTCACAAGAAGCATAGTTTCGCCGAGAAACCCTAGGACCTAGAACCGCACATCCCAAGTTAAGTGGTGGACTATTTTATGTCATTGTCAGCATAGCTATGGACGAAAATCGCGTTTAACACGTTAAGTGCCACGCCGGTCCTCAGGATTCGGTTCAGTCTAGGACCAAAAGGTGCTAGGTTTTGGTGTTAAATTCGTGAGAGAACCCCCTACAGAATGATAGTTAACAAACATGTGTTATATAACATTAGGATTCCTTCTTCAAGGAGGTTCAAGGGCTTCCTTCACAAGAAGCATAGTTTCGCCGAGAAACCCTAGGACCTAGGACCGCACATCCCAAGTTAAGTGGTGGACTATTTTATGTCATTGTTAGCATAGCTATGGACGAAAATCGCGTTTAACACGTTAAGTGCCACGCCGGTCTTCAGGATTCGGTTCAGTCTAGGACCAAAAGGTGCTAGGTTTTGGTGTTAAATTCGTCGCCATCATTGGACCTAACGTTTGGAAATTCCTGTTATAACAATTGGTACAGTATCTCCGAGTTTTACGAACATTTTGTCCGCCGTCAGTGGCCCACTTGATAGCCAAATTTGGACTTAAACGGAACGTGTTAAGTAGAAATGAGCACTGGTAGTTTTGAATGACTATCGTGGCAGTGGCTCGACGTCACAGTATAGTTCACTAAAACTAGCTCCATTCGCAAAGGGTTAATACCCACATTAACACCCAAACATCCCTTCACATCTTCATAAACGAATTTCAAAAAATTCTTCAATTTATCGTATTTCTCCTTTAAAAAATTCTCCTTTCTCTAAAACCTGAAGACTGTGGAATACAATCTACACCTGCCATTATGTTCAAGGGTAGAAGAATGTTTAACCCTTTCACGATGGTCGTCATACACGTACGTCAGTCATTTAATGCGTCACAGTGGCTCAAATCGTTGCGCCGTTGAGAAAGGGTTAATTAATAATCGAAAAGGGAGCGATATCAACCAATGGTAATTTCGCATAAGTAGGATGGACATACTTGTCAATTGAAAACTGCTTTCTCAACCTCCTTCTCTCTTCATTATCACTCCCATACTTCGTGCAATGTTCTCGAGACATGGCATGAAGTATAGCAGTCGATCTCAGAGAGGGAGAGAGAGGGAGCAGAATCGAGATCGGTCCAAGGGAGGTCGAAAGGGCGAGGCTGAGTAGCTTGCGCTCACCTTGTCGTGACCTATCCTCTGGTAGTAGTACTTGGCGTACTCGTCCAGCCACACTTCGCTCAGCCTTATGCTGTTCCTCTTGAGCACGTTCACGCCACTGCGCCACTTGTACGGCGAACGTTTCCGGAAGATGTGGCCCACGTGCGAGCACGGCACGATTTCCAGGGTACCTGCGAACAGAAACAACGTTCGAATTTCGTTCGCATAGCCGCGGGAACGGCTGATTGCAGCCGTGCAGGGGCACGAGTTTATTTCGCCACGACGCCAGAGAAGCTGCAACCACGCGGCCTTCGAGGATTTAAGTTTCTTCGAGGGATTTACTACTTCTCGGAACCCCCTCGCGACTCGTCAGGCTGTGTAGATGGGAGTGCAAGCCGGTGTGGTTGTATGTTTTGGAAGATTGGAGTTTGACGTGCATTCGACAGGTTACGGGGATTAGGACGAGAACGAGGTTGGGTTCTCTGATAATTGCTGTGGAAGAGTGAGAGTGGATATCGAGAAATCGAAATGGAATATCTTGAAGATCGGTTTGATGATTATTTGATTGGTTTTTGCGAGCTAACAGAACTCAGAGTTGATTTCAGGTTTGGGAAGTTGGATTTGCGAGGAAGAGATATGTTTTATAATTATTTAATATAAATATAAATATTTAGAACAATGAAAATTAAAAGGGATTGTTTAGTTTTGGAGTGTGGAATAATTTTAAGACGTACTAAAATTTGTTATCTTAGAAAATATTTTTAATTATGCAAAGCAATGTCTTGAAAAATTGTTTAATTTTAGAATTTAAATAAATTTTATGGAATGCAGAATTGTGTATCTGGAAAAATTGTTAAATGATGGAAAATATTTTAAAGGATGTAGAGAAGTTAAATTTTAGATAAATGCGATAAATTTTTTAATTTTATATTGATGGAAAGTGTGATATAAAATTTCGAATTTCAATTTACTTCAGATTTGGATATTTGGATAATTAATAGTAACTTTCCTTAAAAATAATTAATCTGTTGTCCATTTTCTTTTAGAAGAAGTACAGTAAAACCATAACATATGACACTACTATAACATGTGACACTATTTTACAGTGTTTAATTAACTTTCAAGTAATTAATTGTCTACCATCTCAGTTCCATACTCAATTTTCTAAATAATTTAATAATATTTAACACTCAAATAATAATTTATTAACAAGTTACTATCAGATTGGTTTCCGGAATTTCGTTCAAATAATCCCTAAACCTGAGGAATCTCCCGGAAGTATCGTATTTTCAAAAAAGACGATCTTCGTCGTCTCAGACACGTGAACCTGTTTCCTCGTTTCAGTCAATCCTTGAACAAATTTGTCGTATTGGTATCGTACATACCTCCGCACATCCACGTCTTGAAGGAGAGCTCGAGATTTTCGCCACCCCAAATATCAAATCCACTGTCGTACGTGCCCAGGCGCTCAAAGAATGCTCGATCTATCGAAAAGAGGCCTCCAGCCATCGTCGGTGACCACACAGGTTCTGCGGAGTTCTTGTGCCTCTTTTTCTCTCTCTCGGGGACCGCGTGCCAGTTGAACTGATACAGAAATCAAGGAATCTTGAGAACCAGGCAAAAAGACATCGAGAAATTGTAAGAAGTTCGTAGAGAGACCACGAAATCTCGAAATGCTTTCGATACCGCACGAACCATGGAAATGGTTAATTTCGACAAATAAAATCGATAACTACATCACTTACTACTGCAAAATTAAAAATTGTGAAATATATATCTATATTCGTTAAAATATAATTAATAATTCTATAAAAAGTATATTGAATATGCATTTGCATTTTCGTTCATAACCAAATTTATCTATATATTTAATGCTATTTGACGTGTTTAATTTTTTATCCAAAATTATGCAATAACGTAATAAAATTTGTAGTAAATACGATGGATAAATATTAATTAAAGGATAGCATCAAAGTGAGTAAAATGGAAAATTATCTTTGGAATTACTGAAAGGATCGTGTGTCCGATTATGTATTACTTATACTACTTACGAAGAATAAAAATTGTTTCATGAAAATATTAATACATGGAAAGTTTAACATACTTGTTAACCATAATAGTAAATTGAAAACACATGAAAAAAATATATGTACAATATATAAAATAAAGAGTCGAAAATAAATATACTGTATTTTTAACCTTCCTAAATCAGAAAATAAATAATTATATTTTACTACAATTTCGTTCTTCATATTTTAATATAGAATCTGCGTACGAAGTTATTAGAAGTATTTATGCAGCTCTACAAATATCATTGTTACAAGTGCATTGTTAGAATATACTTTATAATATTTTAATACGAACCTAAACATTTATAGTCAATCCCAAAATCATTCAATTGTTTCATTAAGAATTTCCAAAATATTCATCCTAGCACAAATTCAATTACTCCCTATACTTCAAATAAATATACTTATATAATCTTATTTCCCCATACTCTAACTCACAGGTCAACAACCAAGACAGGTTGCTCGCAAAGCACATTTTAAGTATCCCACGACACCAAACACCGAACTACCTTCAACAAAATTAAGATAAGCCACCCTTTGTCACGAGCCAGTCGCTTTCGAGCAAAAATTCACCGACCCTGCTCTAACGTGCGTCCGAAATCCAAACATACCCTCGCTATCTGTCCCACCGAACCCTCTATCTAATCAACCAATCAGCTCTCGCGTGTTGCCAAAACACAGTCAACGTCCACCCTTCCGCAACGCAATTGTGGAGATTCCGATAATAATTTTCCAAATTTTACCGGCGATCGACCGGCCCAGGGGTAGCCAGAGGTCGCCACCGGACATAGCAGGCGGTACCCGCGAAATAACGTCGAAAGGAATTTCGCTTACCTGCAGATTCCAATCGAACCCACCCACGTTCACACCGCCGGAATCCCTCCAATGATATTCCAGCGTGGTGTCGTCGATAACATCGATCACGGGACAAACGACTGTCTTCGGGTCACGAGCGATGCGATCGAGAAGGGGTTCCAGCCAGCCCTCGGTGCACTCGCAATGGCTGTCCAAGTATGTGAGGACCGGGGCCTTGGCGGCTGCCGCGCCCAGCAAACGAGCCCTGATCAGACCCTCGCGTTTTTGTGCCCTAATGATCTGCACCTTCGGGTAGTTCATCATGTAGTCCTCCAGTTGACGCTGCAGGTGCGCTGCGGATTGGAGAATTCGTGCATTCAGCGAGGGTGAAGATGAATGTTGAGGTTTGGGAGAGAGAGGGGATATTTTAGGGCGAGGGTGATACTGGGTGTGGTGAAGGGAATATTATGCAGGATATTAATATTAGAATTAGAATTTGGTAATTTATATCGTGCACATTTTTATAATATTTATATTTGTAATTATGCAATGTAATATATTTTTAAAATTTTTATTATATATGGTGGACATGTAAAAGTTGAGAGTTAAAGTGTTGTAATGAAAATAATTAGGTGTTTATTGGACGTGCGGTTATTGGTAAACTACAGGAATTTTTGATTAAAATATTGTTAAATTAAATATAAGTGGTCAGGATTTGTTGCTATTTGTTACAGATAATGTATTTTTATATTTATGGTATTAAACAATTTATAATATTCGTGTATGAATTATTTAAAAGTGCAGAGTAATATTACAATTAGAAGATATTAACAGACTGCTGAAATAAGTTTAGATAAAGATCAATATATTTTAGAAAAATTTAAATATTTATAGAAATTCTATATTTTGATAAATATTTAATTCTATATTTTTTACTTATTTTTTCTCAGAAGTTATGTGAACAAGATACTAATTAAATATCGCATGATGGTAATTTGAATGAATTTTTCTCGGCTGTCTTCAATCTGTCAAAAACTACGAAACTTGTATGAAAATGTAATAAGGTAGGACTTCAAAATTTCATAGCATTACGCATCAGCTTATTCGAGTATAACAGGAAATGATACAACTTTAATATCGTCCACCGTAATTATACGTAAAATTCAGATGTACGAGATCTGATGAATTATAGCCGAGAGATCTCATTGGGGTAGCAATTAGTAGACATTCGTGATTTACTTTACGTTAGAACAGCTCTATGAGAACCTTCCCTCTAAGCCTTCACTTACCGGGCTTAGTTAGTTTAACTGCAGATAATATACAGGGATTCCAAGGATCATTCCAGCGCGAATGTAATGATCACGATCGAGTTTATTTGCAAGCTAACGAGTCGTCTTCACGACATCGTCAAGTAAATGAAACTATTTTCAAGCGTCTCAACTCACTATGTTTACTCCAAGCATCACTCAAAACGTGCAATTCAATGCTCAGAAAATAATCACTAATTACTTCCTGCAATATTAAATTAAAAAATTGAATATTTTAATCGCTGAAATTTCGCATTAAGCCTGAAAATTATTTTATTATTATTTCAAAAAACGCGTAAATAATTTGATACAAAAATGGAAAAAATGACGATGAAATTTATTATCCACTGTGACATCAGGCAATTTGCATTTAGAAATTTATGAAATTTATTTATCAGTGTACTGTTGATAAATAATTTAATAGCAATTAATATCTAGTAGTAATTATTACTTTCCCTCGTAAGTATAAAGAAGAAAATGAGTACAAACCAAAAAATACAGAAGAAAAATTTGAGTTATAAAATGTTAATTAATAAAAAAATATTTTTCACAGTTTACATTATTCACACCTAATTTTCCGTTTCCATTCATAACGTTCAGTATAAATATTTGATAAATTCTTGTAATGAAGAACTTAACGAAGTTACGAACGAAGTAAATAAACGATTATTCGTTGAATAACGAAATAGCAATTAAATAAAAATAATTAAAACAAATTTGCAATTTGTACAAAATTTCAAACATATCGAAATTGCATAAAATTCGTAATATTATAATAAATAAAAAATGCAATAAAAATTCTCGTAAATTGGAATAAAAATATTAACTTGGAAATAAAATAATAATCCCAACGAACCCATCAGCACACGTTTTTTTAAAATACATCCAAGCATCTCAAAATTATAATATCAGCCAGAAATTGCAAGGAAAAAATGATAAATCGTACGGAAAATTAGGTAATAATCACAAAGGAACTAATTACCTTCCTAAATTAACACGCAACCAAGGAAACAAGCTTCTCAGAATTTTTAAATCCCACTTCATCCACTTCCTTTTGCCTTCCTCTCTATTAGCGAGCAGTCGCGAAACCTCCGTCAGGTTACAACGTTACAAGCTTCCTCAGACCGACACATCAGTGGTCGCAAAACCGACGATGTACCTTCCATCTCTTCCAACAACGTTATTACATCGCGACATAACCTTACAAGGTAAACAAAGAAAAGACGTGCACCTCGTTATTATTAATTACATCGTCGTCCTTACAGCCGCGTTATCTTATGGACCTCGGTGACAGATAAAAAAGAAGGAACAGATGGAGGAAGGTTATTGTCTCGTGTTCCTATGACAAAACAATCGGCCAGTTTCCTAATGGGAGACGCCATCTGGTGGCCGTGGTTCTCGGTAACTATGTTTATGAGCCTGACTTCCGGTTGCTACAGGAGCTTATCTGGAGCTTTTAAGGGAGATTGCACGGCTCTGTTCCTATATCGTTTGCAACACGTTGCGCCTTCCCTAACCGGCTGTCAAGCGAGCTTAATCTCGCCGGCTTTTCCCTGCGATTTTTATTTTCTTCCCTCTCCACCCGCCTTTTGTTACACGTCACTAAGGTTAGTTATCTGTCCGTTCCATCCGACGACACGTTAATTCGATCCGAACACCTTCCACGATAAACCGGCCTTTGTTTCCTGGCTATCTCTTTCAACGAGCCGCGAGACGTATGAAAGGAGACTGGTCCTCTTGCGTTTCCTTGGCATCCCGTGATTCGTTTCTTTAGAAAAACGTCTATTTTCTGAGTTTTACTCGAGGCTGTATGAAATTCACAGAGTGGCTGAATTAAATTTATGGTTAGTGGTAGAAGATTTTAATTAATTTTAATCTGTCAGGGTGGAAGTTCATCCATTTATATCCTGAGAAATTTGTCTGACATTATTATACATTTTTACGTAGACTTCAGCTTAGGATCCTGGGATTCGTTTCTTTGGAGAAATGTCGATTTACTAATTTTTATTCTGTTATATATGGAATTAAATTTGTTTGTGGAGGTAGAAGATTTTAATTAATTTTAATCGGCTAGGATGAAGCTTCATTCATCTGTATCCTGAGAAATTTGTCTGACATTATTATACATTTTTACGTGGACTTCAGCTTAGGATCCTGGGATTCGTTTCCTTGGAGAAATGTGGATTTTCTAATTTTTATTCACTGATATATGGAATTAAATTTGTGAGTAGGGGTAGGAAATTTTAATTAATTTCAATCGCCCAGGGTGAAGATTCATTGATCTATATCTTGAGAAATTTTGGAGAGATTATTATATATTTTCACATGGACTTTACCTTAAGATCCTGGGAGTTGTTTCTTTAGAAAAACGACGATTTTCTGATTTTTACTAATGGCCGTATGAAATTTACAGAGTGGCTGAATTAAATTTATGAGTAGCGGCAGAAGATTTTAATTAATTTTAATCGGCTAGGATGAAGATTTATTGATTTATATCGTAGGAAATTAGTCTGAGATTATTATACATTTTTACGTGGACTTCTCACCTTAGGATCCTGGGATTCGTTTCTTCAAAGAAATGTCGATTTACTAATTTTTATTCAGTGATATATGAAATTAAATTTGTGGATTGGAGTAGAAAATTTTAATTTATTTTAATCTATCAGAATGAGAGTTCATTCATCTATATCGTGAGAAATTTGTCTGAGATTATTCTATATTTTTACCTGGGATTCCTTTTTTCGAAGAAATGTCTATTTTCTGACTTTTATTCGGTAATATATGGAATTAAATTTGTGAATAGGGGTAGGGAATTTTAATTAATTTTAATCTGTCAGGATGAAGCTTCATCCATCTATATCCTGAGAAATTTGTTTGAGATAAATATATATATTCACGTAGACTGTAGTGAAGAGTACATAGTTATATTATCTGTTAGCTGGGATAAAGTCGATGCTAATATTTCGCATAATAAAATATTATTTATCATTATTGAAAATTTTTCATTTATTCCCACAAATATTTTCTAATAATATTCCTATCTTTTAAATCTATGAGCTTTAAAAGTCATCACGAACCGTAGCCTCGATACTAAATTTAAATGATTAAATTCTACACGATATTCCTTTATTTTTGAATCTATTTTCTGTTAAACTAAACAAATAGATAAATAATTAAAATCGCATACGAAGAATAAATAAGTTTCAGTCCTATTTGCACACAAACCAGCAATGAATACCGTGAGAAGGATATCTGCAACAACAACAGAAACTCGAGGCAAACAATTTTCACTCCTTTGGCAGTTCTAATATCAACACTCTCGAGATTTCGCAAACTCCATTTCCAACAGCCGCAAAATCGTCTTTCACGAAAATCGCGGCGAAGGAGCGTGGAAATCAGGCTGTCAATGCACACTTCTCGCGGAGATAATAGTGTTCGCGCGACGGAAGGAGACAATCGATCTTCCGTCAAAGTTTCCTCGCGGCGTCGGGACGCGAACGTCGGGAGCAGGCAAATTTTTGCATCGGCGAACGATCGGCTGCGAAAGATATCAAACGTCTCGGGATCGTTGGCATGCATCAAGCTGTCGGAATTTTCCGTGTACACGCGCGGCAACGCGTCGACGCCAGCTTTCCCTGCTATTCAACGCTGACCGGATCGTTACGGGCTCCCAACGGGAGATGGATCGCGATTAATCGATCCATCGCGGGGCCACGAACACCGCCTCGATAACGAATCGCCCGCGAGCTGAATAGAGATACGCTTGCACGGCGAACCAGCGCCGATACGCCGCGAAACACCGCGTGAGTCCTCGAGCGTTACGATTCCTCGGACGGCGGAGCATCCCTCGATAACGATTTTCTGTCGTCGCGAAGAAACCACGAAGTTGATGTGGTAGATGGTAGTGTTGATCGTGGAATATGATTTTGTATTTATGAGAAGAATGAAATAAGATTGTCAGAGTACTTTGTTATTTGTAACGAATTATAAATCATCGTCCTTTTATTAAAATTTAAATGAATATTCATTGTCCTGATTTGGAATTGATAGCTTTATTATTAATTTTAAAAAATATGTTTTTTTATTGTCTCTTAAATTGATACTTGTATAATACTTGTTTTTCTTTGTTTCTGTAGGAATTGAAAATTTGATGTAGTGTGTTTGCATTGATTGTGGAATATGATTTTGTACTTATGAGAAGAATGAAATAAGATTGTTAGACAATATTGTTATTTGTAACAAATTATAAATTATCATCCTTTCATTAATGTTTAAATGAATATTCATTATCCTAATTTTTAATTGACAGTTTTATTATTAATTTTAAAAATTATATCTTTGTATTGTTTCTTAAATTGGTACTTGTATAATACTTGTATTGCTTTGTTTCTGTAGGAATTGAAAATTCGATGTGGTGTGTTTGCATTGATTGTGGAGTATGATTTTGTATTTATGAGAATAATGAAATAAGATTGACAGACTACTTTATTGTTTGTAATAAGTTGTAAATTATTCTGCTTTTGTTAATATTTAAATGAATATTTACAGTTTTAATTTAAGCGTGGTTGTATTAATTTATGAATATTTATTTTTTATTGTCTCTAAAATTGATGATACTTGTATTGCTTTGTTTCTGTAGGATTTAGAAATTCGATGTAGCGTGTTTGCATTTATTGTGGAGTATGATTTTGTACTTATAAGAAGAATGAAATAAGATTGTCAAAGTACTTTGTTATTTGTAACAAATTATAAAATATCATCCTTTCATTAATGTTTAAATGAATATTTATTGTCCCAAATTTTAATTGACAGTTTTATTATTAATTTTAAAAAATATATTCTTTTATTGTCTCTTAAATTGATACTTGTATAATACTTGTATTACTTTATTTCTGTAGGAGTGATAATTGTATGTGATATATGTTTGTACTGATTGTGGAGTATGATTTATATTTATGAGAAGAATAAAATAAAATTGTTAAACTATTTTATTATTTGTAACGAATTGTAAATTATTGTGCTTTTATTAACGTTTAAATGAATATTTGCAATTCCAATTTATGGGTAGTTTTATTGCAGATTTTTAATAATTTTTTGGATGTCACTTAAATTGATGATACTTGTATTGCATCGTTTCTGTAAGAGTTGGAAATTGAATGTGATATGTGTTTGCATTAATCATGGAGTATGATTTGTATTTATGAGAAGAATATTATAATATAAAATAAAATTGTTAGACTATTTCATTATTTTATTATTTCTAACGAATTGTAAATTATCGTGCTTTAATTAATGTTTCAATTAATATTCGTTGTCCTAAGCTAGTTTATTTTATTGATTTTAATTAAATCGTTGCATTCGTATCTTGATTCTTTATTCGATATTTTCCCCGAGTAGTATAGGAGCTGTACATCCTTCGGATTACCGAACGATTTTGCTATTTTGCTGAGTGGTACGAGCGTATATTTAATCTCGCAAGTAAATAAAAAGAGAATTTTGGCTAAAGAGGATTGGTTGAAAGCGTACTGAATGTTTAAACCGATTTATTATAAAAAACGCGACTTATATTTTTGCTTCGCGATCTTCAATTATCATTATGCATCTTTTATGATGAAAGTGGTTGATGCAGAATTCAAGGCACAGATAATTCCAACACGAATATTATTTCTAAATGAAACGTTAAACAAGGGATACTTTGTTTTAAAGATAACTTGTCATTTTTAATGGGGACAACTTGGATTTTTACATAATTTTTTAAACAGTGAAAATAGTAATCAAATATTCCATTCATGGGAATAAGGGGGGGAAAGGAAAGAACAGATAAAGAAAAATACTAGACAGTAATGGAGTAGATTAACCCTTTGCGGTCGATGTCCCCACAACGGGGCCGTTCGCAAGTCAAAAAATACAGAAAACTACAGAAAATTAGAGAAATTAAAAATTTTTTATTTTTACGTATTATAAGTAGTATTAAACACAAATTAGTTTCAACAAATTCTGTGCGTTTTAACCCTTTGCACTCGACGATTTTTTGGCTAGAGAAGAGTAGAAATTCAAAGAATCTCTACTAAAAAATTGACGATACTTTTTTGAGCAGTAAATAAAAAATTGTATAATAATAGAATTCCAGAATTATTTGATATATTAATTAATATCGATCTTCCAAATTTTATGAAATGGTGACTGAAGCTCACCTCTCGAGTGCAAAGGGTTAGTATCCATATATTGACTTTAAATCCTGCACAGAAAAGTAACTGCGAAACGCTAAAATTGCTCTGCCGAAATCTGCCGACCGCAAAGAGTTGATAAGGAAGGGATAGAAAAATCAAAGATAAAATGTTAGGAAAAATAACAAGTATAGATTATTCACTTACGCATGTCGGAGTAGTCGTCGACCAAAATAATTTCCTGTATAAGGTGCTCTGGTGACCTGTCTAAAACGGAATGAACCGTCCTCAGCAATACTGACCAGGCCTCGTTATGGAAGCAGATTATCACTGCTGTGGGAGGAAGATCCTTCAAATACCTTCCAGGTTCTTTGCACCTGTAACAAAGAGACAAAATTTCCATTAAAGAAAAGTTCGAAAATCACAGTTCCAATCTTCCTAAAACACACCCGATAAAAATGAAAGAAAATAATAATATTAAAATTAAAATTCGAAATTGACACACCTATCAATTTTCATTCACTCAATACTCATTATATTCAAGGAATATAATTAATTTTCTACTTACTCTATTAAACAATTAATATGTTCATATATTATTAGGTAATTAATAGAACAATAACGTATATCACAAAAATGAAAAAATTGTAAAATCCGTGCCAAAATTGATGTATATCAAATTTACATTAATTTGTTCATAGCATTAGAGCCATGAGATTACTTAAAAAGACAAATTTCAGACTTTTCTCAGACCACAGTGCATCGGTTCGGAAAACACGGATTAGGTCGAGGAGATATCCGCAAAACGATAGAGGGAGAAATACGGTAATGCGATTAGAAACCACTATGTTGGCAGAATAAACGACCAGGAGGTGTGTACACGTTCCTAAGGTCCCTGTAGGCCAAGATTCTGAGAGCGTTCGATTTCCTGGCGTATCGTATCGGCTAATAAACCTAATGCGGATAATAAGCTTCGTAAACAATCAAGTTCCTCCATTTCCGGCGTCGTTACGTGCATCTGCGCGTTCATTCGTCTGTCGAGCTGCTGTTTATAGCTTCTCTTCGTTCCCAATCTCGCTGGTATTTCGTTTATCGAACCTATATCTCCGTTATCGTATTTTCGAAATGACTCGTGTACATCGTACGTAATTTTCTTCGAATAAATTCATGCGCCGGTCTACGATTGATACATTTGTGAAATTTAGAGTGGGGGAGAGTAGTAGAGCTTTAGGGGATAAAAATATTACGTAGAATAATATTTCGAGAGAGGTAACGAGAAATAGAAAGTATCGAAATAGAAAGTATCGAAATAGAAATATAGAAATATTCGGAATAGAAGAAAGGAAATATTTGAGAGATAATGGTGTAAAATCTATCTCTTGTTAATACATTGGCGACTGATATGGTATGAGTCCTGTGTATTATACTAAATAATAAATGCATCATTCGTGCACCAATAAATGCATAAATTGCGGTGTTTCAAATTTATTAATATTAAATTAATTAAATATCTTGTCAAATATAATTACAAATTTTTAAAAGAGCTTCTACCGTTAATAAGGTAGTAATTTTGGTATGATATATTTTAAAACATTTACCCTTATGGAATGGTATTATAAATGTGTTCTGTTCTCAATATTTCAAAAATGGAAGAAAACTTTTTTAACTTTGTGAGATGTTAATGTGTCAATTATGGGAAATTTATCTTGACCTATTATTGATGTACTGAAATTTTTATTATTATTGAAATTAATGCTAAAAATTTGTGAAGTTATGCCAAGATATGATACTGGACCTGACATCTATGGTCAGAGTAAAACAATTTGTTAATTAATTTGTTAGTTGCTAGTTACTTCATTATATCGTCGATTTCATTTGGTTCTGAGTAAATGTTTTGCCTCGCTGGTTTAAAAAATATTTTACGCGATATTAAATATTAAAACAATGTCAAAATTTGTATAATAATAGGAAACCTATGTAAAAGGATATATGTTGTTGGTTAATTCGTAAGAAATTAGATATTCATTAAAAAAGTCAGAGAGGATGGGCCTCAATATTACATGAGCCGACAAAATTCGTGATAAAGTCGACTAGACTTTGTCATTAAATGAAGCTCCTCGCGTGATCGATGAAAGGGGACAGAACTGGCAATGACGCAAATAGGAAGTTCATGAATTTTTAATGGCATTTGCCCCCACATTAAAACGGGATTTAATTGAAAATCAAATTTTAAAGCATTTGGTCTAGAAAATACTTTAACACGTCATCTTCTCAGCTATAGAATACATCGAATGTGAACCATTTCTGGAATAAGATCAACATCCTATTAAGTATATTCATGGTAGCATTAATATTTAGGTGTGAATGTAAAATTAATCGCAAATTCGTTGAATTTGATATGTGCTAAAAGTAATACGACAAAAGTAACGATAAAAGTAGAAACACTTAATGAAATAAAAAGGTAATAAATAATAAATGGAAAAGTAAGTATAAATAAGTATACTTTACTTAAAATTCACATAAATATTCTACGTAGTAGAATAAGTCTAGTAATGGTCAGGCGACAAATATACTAACAAGTACTGCACTTCTAAGGGAACTAATATTATAAATTTAATCTTTGGAAATAAATAATTCTGCAGTACGGATTTGTAACACTACTGCATTAAGAATGTACATAAATAAGTAATTTAGCAATTAGTTTCATTATATTAAATGCTACCTATTTCTAGTCGATTAAAATAAATCGAAAAATATAACTATCAAGAATTTACTAGCAATAAAAACAGCTGTTGAATAATTTTCTATCACGTTACACATTTTTACTATGATAAATATCAGAATAAATAATACACAAATGCAAATCAAGTAATGTCCTCTAAATTTTATAAAACAGTATATAAAACCATTTAACAAATTCTTACTTCAAAACAGACTACAATTCTGGTACATTAAATAATTCTCAGTAGTCCAACAAATGATAAGTCAGACCTCTGACTTCCCGCCTGATAATAACGCCCACCTTCCACTGAATTATTGAATTCCAATCACACATTGATTTTCTTACCCGTGCATATACGTATTTAACAAACTATTAAATCACAAAATTAGTTAAATGAGTATCATTCGAATATTCGATAATACGTTCTTGTGAAAAATCATATTCGTAATTTCTGTAATTATAAAACAGAAATTACACTGCTCGCACGGGGTATTCCGTTAAATTTTATAAGACGCGAGAGGCAACCGAGTAATCGAGTTTCGAAAGCAAAATTTCGTCGCTCCTCGCAAACGGAAAAAAAAATATCTCAATCTCAAAGAGGCAACTTCATTTGCTGCTGCAGGTCGTGTAACGCGAACTTAACGACATTAATTCCTGAAAAGCGTCAGAACGAAGAAGAATCTCCTTCAACGTGCTCTTGGCAAAAGCTACCCTGATTTTAGAACGCCATCGTGTGAGAATCGCAGGAAATTTTTCAGAAAAAATCGCCAAAATGTCGAATTCGATCGATTCACGGTGAAAATTTTCCTCTGCAAAAGAGGGTTGCGAATATTTTTGCGGAAATATTTAACATTAAAACTATCAATATTTAATGAGTAACGTAAACATAATGGACATAGATGATAGTGATTATAGTAATTATAATTGTACGACGAAGGTAAATAAATATACTAATTATAGTTGTATCTCAATATAAATCAATATTAATTTCTGTAAAAGCAAATATATGGTTTTAGTAATTGGAGAAAGGAAAATTTTAAGGCCAGTCCACATTTCTCATAAACATTTTCT
>NW_016908540.1:813773-911472 GCF_001483705.2 Eufriesea mexicana | reverse complement strand
TTCCCTCTCCCTCTTTAACATTTAACGTCCGTCAATTACACGCCCGTTACTAATATATCAATATATATAGTTACATTAGAATATTTATAGTTAATATAATATATTTATAGTTACTATTTATAGCTATATAATATTTGTTCCATAAACTTGGTTTCCTTAATAAATTTAAATAGGTCCTGTATTTTATCATTATTAAAATTTATTTTTGGGGTATTCCCTATTTTATTATTTCCCTTTTTTATTATATCACATTATATTTCGAGTATGTTAGAATAAATGGTCAATTGAGATCGAATGAATTGCATGTTGCATAAATTTGGGGTGGTTCTTTTATCAGCGAAAAGCAGTGTGTTCCCTTCATGTGATCTATTCTAATTGTAAATCAGATTAAACATTTTCGTCTAACCTAAAAGGTACGTACAATCCTCAGCAATCTCCCAAAGCATCGCTGAAAAATAAATATTATTAAACGAACGAAAAAACGAACTACTATTAAAATTAAAATCGCACCCATATTCCCAATTAATTTCCCAAACATCTTTCCAAGCAACGACATCAGTCCCGTGCGTGTCAAAATAGGCGAGAGAGCCTTTTCAATTAGTCCATCGGTGCAATATCGTGACCCCAGGGCTCCCATGGGGTGCCATAAAGATACGTAATGGACACGGGGTGCGGACTTTCGGCCATGGAACGTAAAAGGAATACCCTCGTGACGAAGTGGTTCTCGCGGAAGGAATGCGTGTACACACGGACCAAGGGTAAGTTATGGTGGTTTTTACACGCGACCGTGTTGGGAATATATTCCAGACTCACATGACGGATAGGACGAAAATTATTTTTCGTGCGAACGTTAATGCCGCGTGGTCACCGTCGGTTCTTCGTGTCGCGTGGCTGAAATTCGACGTTGTATATCTCGTTTCGATCTGCTTCTGGGGGCTTTTAACCGGAAATGTGATTAGAATTCGCTGGAGTGGAACGGTGAATATTCGGCCAGCTGTTAGATTTAATTTCGTGCGATAAGTAAGGACTCCAAGGCATTGTTTCAAATTGCTGTCTGGGTGGTTGCGAAGATTGGAATAATTGAAAGGGTGTTTACACGGGTATTCGTGGATTCGTGACAAATAGGGAGAGGATGAATATTTTAAGTGGTATAGGAGACTCGATGGAAGGGTGAAAGACGTAACAAGATACGAGTTTACTTTTTGAAATCAGTCGAGTAATAGAGAAATTCCGAAAACATGCGATTATACAAGTATGTGAAACGATAATGCATTATTTCTTAATACTTAATATATTTAACCACGAATACTTGAACACTATATCGCATTTCGATTATGACATTAAACCTACCAGTATTCAAATACTCATTTCTAAATTTTTAATTAAAAGTTTCGCATTCAACGTTGTCACTTTAACTACTTCTCCTTGCAATTCTTCTTCTGATATAGGTATGAACCTTTTTCTTTAAATATCTCATATATATATATATTTTTTTTAATTTTTATTTCATTTTATTTCCTTGTCTACCGGTTATGGTAGATTAAGTATTAAATTTTAATTGGAGAAATTTAAGTCAAAATAATACAATTATGCAAGTATTAGAGAACCCAATACTACTTCATCTAATAGGCCAGAAGTATGCATAATAATATGTATAAAACCTATAATACTTCTCAATATGATTAAATAAAAATTTCAACACACATTTAAAAAAAAAATAAATAAATAAAATAACCTGAATATTAATTTATTTAAAATCGATTTTTTCCTATTTTCCTATTTTGTCTCATCCTGATTAAATTTCTCGTTGAAAATATTAGGTCTGAGGGTTCTTCGCTCGTTGTCCTCATCAGCCTTTTATTCGAATCGGGAAAGTAAACATTTTCGCCTCACCAGAAACCCCTTCGTTGAGTATCGAAAAGGCTATCTCGTGTTTCATTGGCGTTCAAGTAAGGCTTGCACGTGAAGGAAGCAAGCCCCGCGGTACCTGTTCGTACCAAACGTATATTAGCCTAAACGTCAGATCCGCTAACTGCACACACGCTGATACCACGTCCATCAGTTGTGTGGTTTCCATGTTCCCTCTCTCTCTCTCTCTCTCTCCCTGTCTCACTCCTTCTTTCCATCTCTCTTTCTCCAGTCGTCTCGAGGGTTCAAAGAGGAGTCGAAAAATCACGAAATCCAACGGTTGGTTCTATTCGATCGCTGACTGATTATGCTGGGAGAAATCAACTCGACGATTGAAAGGACGCAAAGACGTCTTTCACGTGCACAAAGGAGCGAATGATTAATGTACTTCGATGTACTTCGTGGTCGAAATGTAACTGATTCAAATTCGATCTAGTTTGATGGAAATGACATAGAACGAGGATCTGGATAATACGGAAGATTAATACGAGCAGGGAATGTTTGGGATGATTAATGAAGTTTGGCAGAAATGAATGTCTATTTTAGAGTGTTTCTATTATAATTTGTATGCACGTACTACGGGATGCATTAGGTGTAATTAATCGACGCACGCTGTGTACCCAAATATCATACACGAGGTTTATAATAGTTAAAATAATAAAATGAAAATAAATAAGTTTAATTACGTTTCTATTCGAAGAAAAAGTAAATTTTGGAAGCAATTAATACTTTATTAAAATTTAGAGTTCAATTTTACACTTTAAGTTCTTTATCTATGAAAGTTCAAAAATACTGAAGTTAGTATTTCTTTGGTATAATGAATTTAATACATAAGGTAATAAAGTAATATAAATTAATTTTCAATCGATACAGATAATTTATAAATTTCACAGTGTACTCATTTTAATTCATGGTAGAAAATTCTTGATATATTAGATATTGAAAAAGATTTAGTACATTATCTAAAATATTTTATAACATCCCCTGCAAGATAATAAAAATTTTTCGTAGTATTAATTTGCATCAGAAATATCAAAGTAATTCTGAACAGGTTTCCACGTTAGTATTAAATCTTTTACTCAACTTTTGATATAGCACACGGATTTGAAGTTTAAAAAACAATGGCGTCGATATTATCGAAGCATACGCGTGCATTTCATTTTATGAAAATCATTTTTTTTTTAATTTCACTCGAGGCCATATTTACGTATCGCAGAGCGTATTATAAGAAACAAATATTATTCTATAGAACTATAAATTTCTTTCGTTTGTTTATCCGTTTATCAACATCGAGTCGTCATAAATAAAGCTGCATAGCAGAGAATTCGCGTATTAACCATCGCCATTAAAAATTGTGTCACTCCTGTATCGCAAATATTCCCGACACGTAACGACGCAATAAATGGCCAATAAATTCTTCTATCAGATCGTGTTTTCAATGACGATTCGTCGAGAGCATTGCGAGTTTCGATGAACCGCATCAAGGTAATTCAAATACAAATGTTCTATTCGGATCATACGCCTCTATAAATATCCCATGCCGTACCACCGTTCCGGTTTTTCATCATGCTGTCAAATGTATTTAGCGACAAATAATTAAAAAGAAATTAAAAATACCGATATAACAGAATTAACGATGACAATAACGATCGCAGTCTGAATGATAGGCCAACAACGACGTTCAGTAATATAGCAATATATAAACAATGAAATACAGTCAAATACAGGCACCATATTTAACTTTGATACGAAGAACTGAAGACTCGAGGAACGACCCGTATTTACATTTTAACAGAAATAATTATCAGAAATAAGAAATAAAAATAAAATATCAAAACTAGATGATCACAGGAAAAGGTTGAAATAACAAATAAGAATAAAAGTTCCAAATTACACACGTTGCCATTGACTCTATTTACTATTTACTAATTCTACGTACAGTCCTGCAAAAATAAAAAATTAAAAGCAAGACGTGAAACAACGATATCAGGCATAAAATAAGAAACACAAACGAGTCACTAAAGCTGAAAAAGGTAAAAGATTAAAAGAAAATTACAGAACGACGGTAGCAAGTAGAAAATAAAAATGGTGATAGCAACCACAAAACAAGAAACACAAAAAGAAAACCAAAATTACGAACAGTTATTACACGTACTACCATTAAACCTAATTCTACAAGCAACACTGAAAGAATTAAAAAATAAATAAAAATAAAAATAAAATATTAGAACGATACGGAAACATCACACGTGCAATATCAAAATAACTAAAAATTAAAAGAAAATTGAAGAACAGTAATGACAAGTATGAAAGAAGCTAATTACACAGGTATACATCCATTAAATCTAATTCAAGATAAAATACTCCTAAAAAATAAAAAATTATAATAAAATTAAAATGAAAAAGATTAAAATGGTGATAATAATCCAAATTTACCAAACGGTAAAATTCAGTTGTACCTGTTGTAATACTAACCATGACGCTAAATTCAAGATTAAAATAGAATTTCGGAACGACGATGGGGAGCATGAAATAAGAAATAAAAGAGCAGACGAAAAGTGATCCAAAACCGTGTCCAACTCAGCGGGGAGCTCAGTTCAAAAAGACAAAAGAAGCACGGAGAAGCTCGTTTTCAGTCGCCTACGCTTTTTTTGCATACGCTTGTCCAATTGGAAGCGGAAACGCGGTCGTCACCGGGGCAAACTTTCGTTAAAATTTAGCAAATGAATCGCTTCCTGCGGCTGCTTGCGTTCCCGCATGCGTCGCTCGATTGTTTCGTCACGAATTCGTTCGTGTCCCTGCCCGGAGCACGACGAAAAACCAAATGAACCCTCGCAGTGGCAAACTTTAATCATTATACTTGGATAAACGGTTAACGACATTTGCAGCTCGCGTGGAAGAGTTGGAAGAAAATTGTGTAAATTGCTCGTCCCGAGAATTGTCCGTCTGGCAATTTTTGTTTGAAATTACTGCACGCGAAATTAGAGAAAATACGAATTAGAATAGAAAGAGGGTATTCGTGGGATTCATTAGGCAAATGTAATACATTGGTAAATAATGTCTCTCAATTACGAATGAAATTAGTAATTATACGGAGTATGGATTGCCAATTTTGTCAAATAATGGGAATTATATTAATGTAAATTATATCAGCAATGTAATTGTTTTAGTATTAAATGTATAGCACGTTTGTTATAAGTAATTACGTATTTTTCTTTCTCATTTTCTAACAATTTTGTTTTCCATCGGTTTTTCCATTTTAAAGTTTGCAATATTTATGGACATTAAAATGTTAATTAATTTTTGCGGAAATAGCTGATTTTAATTGTAAATCGTCATATTTACAAATACACTCCAGTTTATATAGAAACACCGTCAAATTTTCAATAAATAAATGGAAGAATCCTGAAATTGATTAATATATATTAAAAAAAGAAATCCAAAAATCAAATGAAAGAAACAATATCTTTGAATGCAGAATTCTTGATTAGAAATAAAGAATGTCGTCAATTACACTGTGGTAAGTATAATATTAAAAAAATTTCCAAATACAATTCAAAATTTAAAGTATTCACTGTTAGTGCTTATAATTTATAAAAATTCTAATACTGAATTTTTTAAATCTATGGAACATCAATTCTCATTTTGGATAAATTTTTTAAATAATGCTAAAGTGAGAAAGTATTATATAATATAAATTCCAATTTTTGAGATTCTGCAAACGATAATTTTTATTTTTAATTCCTTTCCTACAATACCACAGAGTTGCAAAAGCTTTTCGATGTACACGATAAAAATTTGAATATTTTACATGCATATCTATAATTTATATATTTTATATACAACACGCAACACAAAATTGTACGAAAAAGTTCGAAAAACGTGAGAAGAATAATCTTAGAAAATCCCACGTATCGTTTGCTTGGAAAAACCTCTTGCAATTTCCTCGCCGACCATTTCGTCGACGAAATACCACTAATCAAATGTTCGCGTGACCACGCTCACGGTCGGAACACGCGCTCAGCTTAACTCTAAAAGGGTCCACGATGGATTGTGTTTACCGGTAACGAGTAAACATCCTCGCGTCGCCATCGTCGCTGTTAAATGCCGGTTAGAATGGTTCGCGCCGCTAACAAGCTCTCTCGTTTGCATCCAATTTCTACACGCGAAATCTCTTCAGCCACGTTAAGCATTGACAGCGAATTTGCGCGGCACTCGCGTCGAGTGAGACTTTTCGGCCTCGAGACTCGCGAATCCCGCCTCGAGTGCCAGGCGTTATAACGATCCGACGCGTTGTAATTTCACTTTGAAAAATTCCATTTCGAAATTGAAGATCGTTTGCCGATTCTAAATTGCAACTTAGTTTATTATTAATACTGTCTTTCTTGCGTTAATGTAAATTGAAATTAAAATTAGGTTTCTCAGAATTATAGGCATTTAAATATTTATTACATTTCACGTGTTTCAATTTTGTAAGAATATTTTATAATTTTTGATATTCGAAAATTTTTATGTTTTTAGTTATGGCATCATTGTGATTTGAATAAAATATCGTGTTTCCACGAACGCTGTATTTTTCAATACTTTTATTTCATTCGAAATATTTAAATTTTGAAGGAATATTTTGTCATATATAATATTCACAAAATTGTCGAAAGGGATATTCTTTCTCTGTAAATATTATATTTAACGAATTAAAATTTTATGAGAATATTTCGTAATGTTCTTATTCCTTCTCTTACTAATGATTTTAATTACTACTTCCTTCCTTTAACCCTTTGCACTCGAGAGGTGAGCTTCAGTCACCATTTCATAAAATTTATAAGACCGATATTAATTAATATATTAAATTTAATGCAATGTAACAGTGTGCAAGGTATCAAAATGAAATAATTCTACAATTCTATTATTATACAATTCTTTATTTACTGCTCAAAAAAGTATCGTTAGCTTTTTAGTTTACTTTGAATTTCTACTCTTCTCTAGCCAAAAGTCATCGAGTGCAAAGGGTTAATATTCTTAAAATATTATATTTTTAAAACATTTTTCTTTCGTTGAGGCATATTGATTCGAAGGGATAGGAACGTGTAGCATAAGTGGAGTATGCAGTATGCCATCGACAGAGTTAAAATGAATTTATATCTGGTTATATCAACAAAAAATGTTAATATAATTGTAATTAATACGAACTCGATATTACTACTCTCGATAAGGAATTTTTAATCAGACAGAGCAAGGAAAGTTAATTAACGAATAATCATACTTCATGAATTGAAAATGTTATTTATTCTCTGTATCAGACATTACAATTCTCCGCATTAAAATGTAATTACTTTTTAATTAACTTCACTTCGTTCTGTTTCAATAAGGACTTTCTACCCTGGAGACAATTTAAATGTTCCAAGAATGATGTTTTAAAATGTTTCTAACAAATCTAATCTCTCGAACAAAATGATATAAAATTCGAAGGAAATCCGTGTATTATTAACGTTGAAGAGATTTTCTGATTTTCAAGAAAAGAAGCAAAGTGGTTGAAGTAATTTGCAATACGAAGACTGAAATGAATAGATTGAAAGGCTGGTAAATTTCGCAAGCTTCCCCTGTGAAAGTCGTCTGCGAGTTTTATGTCCACTGGGTACTTTATAAAAGGGGTAGTAGCATAAATAATTGCAGAGGACTAAGGGTGTTTGTAAAGATAACTTTTTAGAGGTTCATATTTTATTTTGGAAATCCCAGTCACCTCTGTGGGCGGACATTTAATACTTTGGAAAATATTGTTGGATATTCTCGCAGGCGATGCATTATACCAAGCTTATTCTATGGTTAATTAAGGAAGATAGAAAGTGTCTAATATTAAAATATTAGACTCTTCCTCAGTTTTCTTTCATCCTTACTTGAAAAACAATTTTTAATTAAAAAGATAATTTTAACAAAATAATAATTCTCAATTGAAAGGATAATTCTAATTATTATGATTTAAATCATACTGACGATAAAATACCTTAATTTATCTGATATGATATTTTAGCTGCTTTGGAATAATAATTAGATATAGGATTAAACGAGTGATAAACAATCGAATATGAAAATAATTTAATTAGGAGCCATTATTCTGTCATTTCTATCGTGGTTTCTATTCCCGAGATAAATAAATAATATTAAAGTGATTAAATATCGAGGAAATTAATTCCACGACGATCAATCTGAAAGAGAATGAACCGAATAAATGGAATACCGTGTATAGAATATTATCGTCGGGTATTTCACGGGTATTTGTAAGAGCTTTCTATTACGATAATTAATGTTTGCTAATATAACATCTTCAACGCAATGCGGTGAAATTCTAAATTAAAACGTAATAGTATTGTGTCTCGTAACGCACTAAAATTATGTACACACGTTCATTCAGTTCAGCTTGAGTTTAATAGAGTTCACTTCATGCAACACAAATTCCGTACAATATTATAATTAATAAATATGTGCCACCCCTTGACGTTTCTCATTTGTCTCCACATTTCAATCAATTTCGCGTCAAAATGGCTTCCGAAAATAACGTTTGAATTTCCATAAAACAATTTCATCGAAATCTTTCAAACCTTTTCATAACGCAATCATAGACACAAAATTTTTACTTTTAAATCAACATTAGTCATTACCAAAAATAATTGAAAAACTAATATTACCTCCGTTTATTCGTCGAATTTTCCATCAAACACTATAGAGATAAAAATTGTTAAACATACATAATACATATACACACGTAAATAATTTAAATAATTTTTACCCCAAAGTTAGAAATTACAAGAAAGGTCTCCAATTTTAATTATTTTCCTACGAAAATCACGACTGTCTTACTCCGAACCATCCATATTTACTTTTCTACATACCCGTCCTAAATATTCCAAGAAATGCAAATTACACAGAGAATACCATAAAAGTTTCACGTTTTAATCCACCCCAGAAAATTTAAAAGTCGACCTACCACGACCCGGGCCAAATTAAAGAATCCCGAATTACCCCTGAAAAGTGTCACCCAGTGGCAACGTATTTCAAACCCTTGTAACCCCCGCGAACCTAGTCAAAAAAGCACGTAACGCATCAACATCCCCGAAAACACGATACCCGAGACACCGAGCCGCCATCTCGCGTACAAACAGACCTTAAATCGCAAACTAAACAGACCCTAACCCATCCATCAGACCCATCGTCAGATTTCCAATCTATCCACCGATCAGTTTCAAATCCAGTGACATGCTCGTCAGCCCCGAAGAAACATTCTCGTTATCCCGCGTTCGGAGCTGTCAGGGTGCGCAGCGAACTAACATAATTATCGGCATCTCTAGACAATGGTCCTCGTTAACCGCCGTGAAACTATTGCTGTAGACAGCGCACAGTTTGTCGAAGACGCTGGCAGGACCTTGCTGGAAGCTCGGTATTACTTCCTGTTTGGAGCCAGTCCAAGTTTCCAGTTGCTTATTGGAAGACCACCCTCTCTCACTCCCTCTCTGTCTCTCTTTCTCTCTCTGCCCGTCTACCTTCGACAACCTTCTCCTTTTTCCTTCCCTCCCTCTTTCCTCGTCTTTTTTTCACTCCCTCTCCTTCTCTCCCTGCCAGCGTCATTTCGACGACATCGAACAGCCATCCAGGTCGAACAGTTTTCTGGAACCGCAGCAGATTCGCGACTAATGGACCTTGAAGAAGAGACACGCGACCGACATCGACGTGCCTAGTCGTCTTTCGAATGCTTCTACGCCCGTCAACGAGCATCTTCCGACGATGCAGCACGCTTCAGGACGGTTCATGGCACGGTAAGACGGTTATGGGATCGACGGAAATTTCGCCACGGGCGACCCTCGTCTACCGACTCTTGCCACTCGGATTTACCACGGATCGAACGTCGTTGACGAACGAGCTTCGGGGACTTGAGAATTCTTATTGCGAGGCTTTATCGAGAAACGTTCGGGGATTATTAAGGCTGGCTTGTGTTCGTTCGGGCAGAGGGTGAAGAGGCGACGAGATTTTTCGCGCTACTTTAGGGATTATGGGGTGATTGTGGAATTTATGAGGGATTACTAGGAAATAGGTTAGGCGAGGTCTGGCTGACGTTATGGGTGTCACGTTTGGATTCGGGGCTACTGGTAAATTAAATTTTTTTGGTAAGGGTGGCTTCTGTCAGGGGTTATGAGGCTCCTCGGGTTGTTTATGTTTGTGGGATTTTTTCAATTTTGCGAGACCTGCGTCAGGTAAGAGAATTTTTGAATAATATTCTCTTCTTGTTCGTTCTCGTATATTGCACTTGGAAATATTATATTTACCAATATGCAGTAAAATTGCTGAATTATTAGAATTATATAGTAAATTTAATTCAGTGAAATTACATTCATTCTGGGATCTCAAATGCTAAAATCTATGTTAAGGGGTTACAATCCAAAGAAATGGTAGTGAGTGGAAACGGTGGAAAAATTGTATAGATATTTATTAAACAGGCAAATGGTTAGAACTGGCCTGTCTGTTTAAGGCAACGCAGGTCAAAGACGTCTCCAGAAAACGGGGGACAAAAGACAAAATGGAGGGGAAGGGATCGACCCTCACATCATTAGGATGTGGAATTTATTTTAGTACGTAATTTTTCACTACAACACTCTATAATGTTAGTATGTTTGAATCCATTATTCGAATATCATAGTTATTATACAATACATATATGTATATATATCACTACACATTTCTACCAATGAGATAGTTATACTGTACTATGATTGAACACAGTATTAAATTAAATCAGTTCTGGTTTCTATAATAAATCGTGAATTTCTTTACGTAACGAGATTCTACAGTGCTTACAAAAATAAATATCGTATAATAACGAAATGAATACATAATTTGGATTTTATATCAAAGCCAATTTTATGCACGCATGAATTAAAATCACTTTTCAGTTTTCACTTTTCAAACTCACAGTTCCCTGTGTAGCATTATAGAACGCGTGTGAGAACATTCTTCACCACATTCCCAAAATACCCTTCCTCCACTCTGCATTCCAAGAACTCTGCTAAACATTTGAAATCGTTCCCAAAACAGCTATATAGTCTCACCGACATTCCTATAATATACGATTCACGACCAAAACTCACGTATGTGCATCCATTTTTAATTCATGACATTATCAATTTGCAGTGATAAAAAGATTCGCCAATTTTTGCCCGATTTTTGCAAAATAATTTGGTCATTCGGGGCTAAGGTCGATATCGAATTAATCTCGCGTTGACAAAATGAAACGCAAGGAAGGGGTGGTAAATCAGGGTGAAGTCTGGCTGGAAATATGCGAGACCCTTTCCCAACGATATGTTTCGAAGAGGGACGGAGGTACAACGAAAATTTGCACGCAGACAACGCTGGCACCGCGTTGTCCACCCGGCGCCACCCCCTCGCACGTCGCCACGAATTAATTGGTCTTGCCCCGTGATTAGTAGGTCCCACGGAATTACCGCGATGCCCCGGCATGATTAATACCTCGGAGCTGCCAACTTTCGCTCGGCAAGATTAATAATGAACGGTGGAGGGACAGAAAGGGAACGAAACGGGGTCCGTCGGAATAGGAGTTTTAAAGCAACCACAACGCCCCTCGTCATCGTGGCTTCCCACCAATTCCTATATTTTCCACGCCTCGCTTAGGGGTTTGGCTCCCCTAAACGTCAGACACAGCGGTTTCCATGGGTTTCAGGGTAAATAAGCCTTTGTTCGAAACCGTTCTTTCCATTGTTTTTATTTTTATATTCTTTCCTCGACTCGGTGTTTTCAGAATCGTGCTTTTGTGAGTGATTGAATCAGTAAAAGGAAGGACAGATGAATTATTTCTTTCCTTCGGAATTTTTTCAAACTTTAGTGTCATATCACTTGACTGCAGCTTAATTTTCTATACTCATGGAAAATATAAATATAAATAATTTTGTAATTAATAATTGATACGTTCCGTGCCACGTGCACCATTTGTGGTGTGATAACTACCCTAAATACAGTAATTATTTATGGATTCATGATGTAATGACATATTGTGTGATAATATATCAATTTTTAGCCAAAACAACAAATGATCTGGAGATCATGTCGGGCAAAAATAGCTTGGCACGAAACATATTAACCCTTTTCACTCAGCAATCTTTTCGTTACAGAAGCATAGTAATTCGAAGACTTCCTGCCATAAAGTAGACGATATTTTCAAAACGGTAAATAAGAAGTGTAAATTAACAATAAGACGTAGAATTATTTTACCTCGATATTCCACGTGTCGTTGGACAATTTTAAATTCGTGATATTAATTAATAACGATTTTTAGAATCTGATTAAATGAGAGTCGCCTCTCGAGTGCAAAGAGTTAATAATATAAATAATTTTCTACTGTATGGTTTTTGAAAATGATGGATTTGGTAAGTTATTCTTTTCTTATTCCTATTGTTAAATTTTTTCGTGAAAGGATAGTTGGCAACGATGAATTTTGGTATTCGATATTGTAGGATTTCAAAAATTGACAAAGCAACAAGAACAGAATAACACAAACTCAAAAATCACAAAGTAGTTTAACTTAGGAAAAGAACACCAAGATAACGAAACGAAAACATACAGAGACACACTCTAATTTAATTTAATTTCCAACACCAAGCGACTCAGGCTCGTGTTGGTCACAATTGATTTCTAAGGACTCTGTTTTGGTCATCAAGGATCCTGCTTTTATGCTTTTCTTAACCTTGCTGAGACCACGCAACTTAACTTTGTTACCCAAACTAACTTTTCCATTTGCTTCTAGAAAATATTCATCGACCTATAATTTATTTTTGTTGGTAATGGCCGATTCGCGATTTCTTTCTGAAATGGTATCCTACAATATTTATGATATAAGGAAAATGATAAAGAAGGTAGATGAATTATTTGTACGTTCGTCATAGAGGTAATACAAGCTACTACATCATTCTGTTATTTTTACATCGAGAACTATTAATTAACTATAATGAATTTTAATACTCATCATGTAGAATTATTCGAAGAAAAATAAAAATAGGTAATTAAGAAGGTAATTATTTACATGTATAATATCGAGGTGGTTAATAAGTATCAGAGATGATTAATTTCGTGTAATTTATTCCACGACATGCTGGCAAATCTGGCGGTAATATTCGGATTACACGAGCAAGTAATATGAAAATAGTCGACGATAGTTGGGAAAGTCGTTTGGCTAATGCATTCGGAATAGCTCGGCCGGTGGCATTTAATATATCCCGAATTCCAAAGAAAACGAGACTCCTTGCGGAAGACGGCCAGAGGCGGCGCCTTAAGGAGTAATTAATGCCGTTTTATGGGGTAAGAGAAAAGGGGCAGTCTCGAGTCAGAATGCGGGGTTTAATGGTACGACCGCGATACGAATGGCGGACTGGACTGCCAAGAATTCGATGCATCCCATTTGAATCATTAGAACGAGCAAAAAGGGCCTGTGTCACAGGCAAAGCTGACACAGAACACGAAGTAGATGGCACTCTAACTATTGACTCTTCCAGTTTGTTATTTCGCTTCATTCTTTCATTTCAATCGTGTTCGCCTGCAGCTCTAGTCTAGTTTCGATTCTCTTTGCAATTTTAGATCGATGAAAATAACTAAATAAATATCGTACGAAGTCTTTGTTTCTTTTCATTGATTTTTAAAATATTAAGAATTAATATGGGAAAATATTAAGTTTGCAAAATATTAAGAATTATAATATTAACGATTTGGTTAAAAAAAGGAGGAATTAATTATTATTAAATAAATATATCAACCCTTTCGCTATTATGGGTGACTATAGTTATTGGCCACGAGACTCCACCTACACATGACAGATGACTATAGTCATTTGTCATGAGAATTCAGCCAAAACTTAAGACAAGTTCTACTTCACTCCCTTCGCAAAGAATTGCAAACGTTATTGCGATGATCGATTTTTATTTCTTTTTCGTTTCTTCTTTTTCCAAAAGATTTGGTCCCTAATGCTAACGATTGCACACACGTAATGTTTCTACCTTTGATACGACGCTTCGTTTTAGTATTAATTGCTATTGATAAGTTACTATAAAATAAATATTAAGGGAATAATTAAAAAATGTTATTTTTATACTAATTTATCCACAACAAATGCAACCAGTGACTAGTTTATCCAAATCTGTGATTATTCACTAGATATCATTTAAAATCACAAGTACCATAGTACACCAATCTTGCATTTTTCATAGATTGCTAGTGTTAATAAAAGTATACAATATAAATAATTTATTCTAAACCAGTGTCAATATATCAATTTCTTATTTAATAATTATATCGAACCTCATAATCAGACACGAGTATAAATTTACATTTACATAGTAGTCCTCGTTGAGGGATTAAAGAGTCATTACTCGCAAATGTATACAAATTAATACAAGATAACGAGCAACATAAAATCCATAAAATTCAATTAGAATTAATTAGGAATTAAATTTATTTCTCTACACTACACTTATATATACCTTGCTGGAATACCAAAGACACAAATCGAGGCATCTTACAAAAAGATATGTAACATCGATGTAAAACTGTTTTAATCACGTACTGATAAATGATTATGTGTGTGACGGTGAGTCACCTACCTTATTAACACTAGAACTACCAACACAGTCAAAATGACTGGTCCCAGAATTTCCCTTTTTGCAATCACCGAACACATACACCTGCTTTAAGATTAAAATTGGTATCAACTCGTATTAAGAAAGAACTGTAATCAATATATTCACTCATATTCATCGTACCGCTGAAATTACTATAATCTGTGCACATTCTAGTTAGGTATCCATTAGAGATCGGCAGTTCTAGTGTTAATGGTGTAAAATAAACGAAGACTCGTGGACTTCTATGATGCATGGTGGACATGGTGCGCTGCCAAAAAGCGTGCCCCATTGAACCCTTTGTCAAGGTTTCTATAAGTTTTATGATAATCCATTGTATCAGAGGACTCTTTATTTGGATGGCGTCATCCTGCATCGAGATCTATCTCTGCTTCGAGGAACCAACCAGCTTATCAATTTTCGAAGCTGGTTGAATGACGCAATGGGTTGTCATAGTGCCTATAAAACCTTGCTGAAGGGTTCGACGGGACACACCTTTTGACAGTGCACTGTTCGCATCGTGCATCATAGAAGAATTCGAGCCTCCATCTATTTTATACCACCAAGAAATATAAAATATAATCAAGATCAAGTGATCGGTAGTTCTAGTGTTAAAGTGTCTCGTTTTGTAATAAGTGTATATCGTCAATAGGTCGTCCGCAATTGGCGACGATTAATGACGAACCAAATTTCTTGAGGAACGTTGTGTTTACAGTGGACTGTATATTTTGTAATAGTTCCGGATAACTCTTCTGAACTCTTCGAATGTTATTTGCTGACTGACTGGTACTGACCTAACTAACTTGTGCGATGCACGATCTTTCGGAGCCCATGGTTTCCAAAGGGAAATCGGTTTTCCCATTGGTGGTTGACAGGACCGAGGGTGGGCCCTCGGTCCGCGAATCAGATGCCCCCAAAGGGGGTTGCTGGTGGGCCACCCGCACATTCGTGATCCTTCCTGAAGGACCCGTTACTTTATGGCTCCGAAAGTCGCGACATCGCACATGGCCTGGTCCCTTTCTTTGCAGGCCTATTGTCAGCCAAATCCTAAGTGCTGTTGCCTGCTTTCTAACATTAATGGCTAAAGAAAGCCTCGTGTCCGGTGACCCGAGGGAAATAAAGAATTGTTTGAAAATGCATTGAAAATGAAGATAGAAAGGACACGGAACTTGAACTAAAATAGCAATTAGAATCTGGCTGCCAGAAGACTCTAACGGTCTTCTGGGTTTATTCTAAACAAAGGGCCGAATGAAATACCGGCACGACATTCCAAGGCTTAACAATAAGTGTTCTCTTTAATTCCACTGCGATCCGAAATTCTATCGTATCTATATACACACATAGAAAGTGTATCGTTAATTACCACTGGCATCAAATCATGTCTCGATTCTCATCGATCAACGCGATCGATCGACCCATACCGTCGCATACAACCCTGTGAAATTTGGACAATCCAAATTACCAATGCTTCGCCAACACACCGTGGTAAACATCTCTAGTCATCTCCGAATTCCACCCAACCCAAGCTTCCCGGATCACCAAACATAACCGTATTTCACATCTCCCAAGGCGATCGCAAAGTCATTCCTTGCCGAATTCCCTGCGCAACGATATCGAAATAAAAGCAACGGAAAATCTGCCGTCCTTCAATCTTTAATCCAATGGATACCGTCGAAACTCCCATAATCCGATACCCAAGCTCGCGCGATTCAAGCACGCTTGGCCCGACGTTAAACCGTTTTCCCGCGGGCATCGGTATGCCATTTATGCACTTCCGTGCCGGTGTGCATTAAACTCGATCGCGCATACGCGGCCGCGCGAAACAGAGGGTGAGCCAGCACCGTTTTCGCGATTAAGTGCGTCGATGAATTTCGCGCGACGCGACGCGCGGCACCGTACGGCAATTCATCCCGCGAATTACGAGCCGGTCACTGTTTATGATTAATGCGATGTACCTGACTGGGAACACGCGTCGCTCGGCCGCGACGGCATAATCCATACGTTAATTAAACGACGCCGCGAGTTCCACTGCGGCCAGAGACGTCATCGGCCGTAGGAACGACGAACGCGAAATTATTTACTCGGCTGACCCGCCGCTGGCTAATCACTGGATATCACGCTGTGTAAACTACATACGACCGTCGTCCTCGCGATGGAGTGTGTATGCCGGGTGTTTGTGCGTGTATCAAGAGGGGTCACGCGCGATGGAAGAAGTGCTCGACGAGGGTACGCGACCTGCGGGAATTGTGGGTGCTTCCGCAGTTCAGTTGTTTGTTGATACATTGTCGATGGTGATGGTCGACGATGAGTGTGTGCGAACTTAATTTCCACGTATCCCTGTCTTCGAGGGGGGAGGGGGAAGATCGTGCAATGAGTGGAAAAGTGGGTGTGGAAATGTGTCGTTACGCCTGATTGGCTGAGTTACTATGTATAATAATAGGTACAGTGATTGCGAGTTGGATGTGAAACACATATTCATCTATTCTTCATGGAGAGTGTAATTAATACTAAATTTATGGACTGGGCCAATTTGACTCATTAAAAATTTGATTACTATATATATGTAGAGATGGGATTGGTGGTGGTATATAGAATTATTTATTAATAATTAATTAACAATGTGTGAGTGATGATTAAACACACGGATTGTCTCTTTATACAAATCTATATTGATTCCTAATTTAAGACTACGCTCAACTTATCAACGCAATGACAACTCAGCCTGCAATAACTAACTGCTCACAACTAAAACTGTCTACTAAGAATTGTACCAAAGACTGCGTACAACGAACCGTCTCCAAAAGAACTGTCCACTAACCACTTTTTGCCTTCTCTTGTATCTTCCCCAACATGTAAACGTTTTCCAAAAGCATCCCCCAACATGACCAAATATGGTTGTGCTAAGAGCCTAACGCATCACCGGGGTTTTTCCAACCGACCTGGCTTTTGAACCCTCGGTGACTTTCTAAGTTAAAGCTACCTGTATATGGGGTGGAAAACCTATATACTATACTACATATATAAAATTTAAATATTATTTTTTAAAAACATATGTTGGTTTTTATATGTAAATGTGATTCCTCCGAGCAGATCCCTTCATTTCGCATTATCAAATGTAGTATAGCAATTTTTACGGTTGTGAGTCAATTTGATTCATAAAATTATTTTAGAAGTTAATCGCATAACACGTGAAATTTATAGCTTACAACAGGCCTGGCCAATTTGCAGCTTGCAAGAATAAATATAGGAAGTATATATAGAAAAGATGTCGAGAATACTTCCATTCTTTTCACAAAAATTCATGCTACTGATGCACGAAAGAATTGTCAAGTTCAATAGTTATTTTACTTTGTGCTAAATGTAATAGAAATATTTGTGGAAAATGTATTTCAAAAACAGAGTTTATATGTGAAAAATGTGTTCAATGAAGTTTTTAATAATAAATCTTTCATTTAAATTGATTTGAAACTATTTTCTAGGAAAAAAAACATCAATTTTCTTGTATGAGTCAAATTGGTTCACTTCAGGAAAAATAGGTATATAATGAACATCCGTAAATCTAGTGTTAAGTGTAATTACTCTGATTTTGATTTAATTATTTATTATTACTCTTATTTTTTATTTTCTGTGTTACTGGTTCATTAATTTATTTTTAAATATCGTAATTATGACTTGAAATTAAATTTTGTAATGATTTTCTCAGACTTCATCGCTTCTTCAAATAACACTAAATGGGTTAATTCTAATTTATTTATTACGGTAATAATAATAATTCAAATAACGATGATCCTAATAATATTGAAAATAAAGGCATAGCATGTTCTCTTTTATATTCTACCCAGAAACAATTGTTTCCTCCAATGATTTTGATTTACTATACTATTCATGTACGTATATCGGGAATTCCGTGCGACATCGAGGATTTTTCTGAAGGGTCCAGTTAACGTCTGTATTGTATTTATTATGTAGGAACAATAGTAAAAAATTCAGATACACAGCAAAATGTATAATTGGAATTGAAGTTCGGTATTTGGAACAGAAGTTACGAAGCTTGTTATATCGTTATTGTGATAATGAATGCTTTGTAATTGTGAGGCAGTGGTAAGCACGTCCTCAGAATATGCGCAAGCGTTAATTAACACCGCAAAATATCTGAATATCATCTAGCGTAGTTAGTCCGGATTAATAACAAGTTGTCTCTGTGATTTACTTCGTTCTCCATTGTTTAGCCTTGAATACACGCTGCTGATAGAAATGTTGTTTCGAAGCTATTTTTCAGTAAAAACACATGCACGCAACGCTTACAGATATCCATTTACACCGTTCAACAACCTATAATCAAAACGTTCTATTAACAAATCCATCAAAGAATAAGGAGACTTAAAAAAAAAGAAAAAATACAATTTCTTAAACGAAATCCCATTATAAAACATTAGTCCCATAAAAAACCACTTATTACATCATCTACGATAAGCAGCACTATAAAATTGATCACATTTATCATCCTACATGATCAAATATCCAATTAAACTTCTTATAATTTCACTTTCTAAATACTCCCAAACCATAACTCCGATTCAAATGTATTTACCTCGTTAGATAGCTCTATCCTTCCTCTTTAAGATGCTCTTTATTTCATCTCGATACGACTCTTCGTTTTCGAGATATCGCTGTTAGAATGGACCCGTAATTTTTAATATTTCGTCTATCGCTGTCCTCGTCGCGCGGTCGGACCTCTCGCTCGCACCTATTACGCTAACCTACCACAAGCGCGGGACGCGTCGCGTGGTCAGGCCAGACGCTGAGTCAGCCGTTTTTCTAGTACTACTACTACTACTACTAGCCGTGAGTACGTAATTCCGAGAAAAAAAGTGGGTCACAACATTTCCAGAAATTTCGACCGCTCATTCAGAATTCCTTACGCCGTACGCGTTGCGCTACGATGCGCTGTATCTCGGCAACCGATCGAGATATCGCGATGAAACAAAATTCGTCGTAAAGGGTGCGCCGTCGACTACCTTTCCACCAGTTTTCATCGCGAGATATTAACGATCTTCCGAGGGAATCACGGTGAAAGTTCGAGGCTGTACACTGATACGTACACTCACCCAGCGTTGTTCGGTTAATTATGGAAACCTGCTCGAAACGGGGAAGTTTCGCAAGTGGATAACAAGATAGAGAGTTGTTCGTCGAAGATAAAATAACAACGGAAGGAAAATAATACGACAGAAATTTTAATCCTGTATTATTATAGATAAAAGGCTCGAATCTTGAATGTATTTGTAACACCGAAGAAGAAGGAGATTAATTATGTTTCAATAACATGGAAATTCCAATTTTTATCAACAGTAATTCTTAATTGGGAATTAAATATGTAACGACCAACCCTCGACTTCCATAAATACATGTTCCTATTCTAAGTATCCCCCGTCTACGCAGGGTCTGTTAGAAAACCTAATGATAAGTTCACTAGTAGGCTCAGAATGAAATGCATCCCTTTTACCTGCCACCTGCTATAGCAAAGGCGGCCCACAGGGATACCCAACATGCAGCACCACAAGAATTATATAATCCTGTGGATACAAAAAAGTATCCCAACATAAATATTTATTTTAGAATAAAATAACATTTCTTATTCTTTATATTTGCCAATTAAACAGTATCCCTACATTTACAACTATAGCTATATAGTTGTTAGAACAATAAATGTTCGTAATAAATATTATCCAAAATTAATTAATCGGTTAAAAAATGACCAGGAAGCTAGTAGAGGTAACCCTCCTACAACACGGCATCCTATAACACGGTATCACTATAACACGATTTATAAATTGCGAGAACCCTCCTACAACACGGCACCCTATAACACGGTTTCGTTCTAAGAAAATACGATAAGAAAATTGCAAAAACCTTTGTACAACACTGTACTTCTACATGAGCAGTGACGCTGAAGAGATTTATTAAATTAAAGTTACGTTAAATTAAAATAATATTTTCGTTTCTTATTTGTTTTGTATTGCACATACATTTATATTTTTAATAAAAATTAAGTTGCTTATGTAGAATTAAAAAAAACTTTGTTTTTAGTAAAATTTGTTTAAAATTTGTTTTAGTTTTGGAACGTAACCCCCCTTTTTGTACTGGCTCTGGGTCTCATACAACACGGTTTCACACAACACGGAATTTTCTAGGAACCTATCTACCGTGTTATAGGAGGGTTAGGTTAGGTTAGGTTACCTGTATACTAATAAAATATTTTTTTCCAACGAAGAGAGGGTAAAAATTAATTAGTGAATGATGAAAGATCGGAATTACGAGGTTAAATATTTATTTCTCGATAGTCATAAATTGCTTGTAATAAATGAAGAAAGAAAAGGATAGGAAAAGAGTGACAGAACGATCCGCGATACCAGGAGGAATTAAGAAATTGAAATTGTTGAAACGAACAAGTTAAAAGTTCGCGATTACTTCTCCAATAATCTCGGACAATCGAGGTTCCAGGAGCTTTTATACAAATCAGAACTGCGAATCGTCGAAACTCGCAGCGACCAACCGACGATGCTCCCCGCGTCACAAACTGTCAACTAATTTACCGTCCACAAACGACGTTATGGGCGGTCGGAAGTTGTCTGGGAACTTTTAATTCGCGACACTTCGACCAGTCGTGTCGCAGCCTGGTGAAATTTAAATGCGACCGCGTTCTCTGCTTGACTTTAAATTCATGCGCCCCTAAGTTGGGCGCCATGGTGTTTGAGCGTGAACGCGCTAAGTAGAAGCTACCAGCGCCAGTCAGACAGGCGTAAGTAATTTTACGCCTGCGGTTTACGCTGGCCAGAACGCGTATTAACCTGCTTTTCATCCGTTTCCCAGCCACGAACCGGCTAATTTTCTGTTCATTTTCATAACGTGCAAAATTTCGTCTATACTTGTCTATTTTAACGATTTCAGTTTCGACGGACTTTGCATATGTATCTAGTCGAAGTAGTATAGCTGTACATATCGCATGTTGCGTATTAATGTGTCAACTGTGGAGCTTATTGGGCATTGTTCTCTACGGTTAAGAAATGTAAAACGAGAATTAATTTTGGTTGATATTTGTTGATGAGGAGAAGGCTAGTGGAAAGAATGCGAATATTGTTGATTATAGTATAATTAATAAATTTCGTACACAATTATAACTAACACGCTCTTAGAGACTGCAAAAAGACTGGATTAAAAAATTCTTAATCCCTTGACTACGGCAGACTTTGATACGCAACGGCCGTATCATACGATAGGAATTGAGATACGATGTGCGCCATTTTTGCGAAAACAAGCGCCCTCCGTGTCAGAGAGCTAAACTACGCCGAGCGCCCGTAGGCGACCTTCGTGTTACAAACGTAAAATTTCTAAGCACTTATAGGCGCCCTCCGTGTCACAAACGCAAAATTTCTAAGGGAGTATAGACGCCCTCCGTGTCACAAACGTAAAATTTCTAAGCGCCTATGGTCGCTCTCCGTGTCACAAACGTAAAATTTCTAAGCGCCTATGGTCGCTATCCGTGTCACAAACACAAAATTTGTAAGCGCTTATAGGCGCCCTCCGTGTCACAAACGTAAAATTTCTAAGCGCCTATGGTCGCTATCCGTGTCACAAACACAAAATTTCTAAGCGCTTATAGGCCGTGTCACAAACGTAAAATTTCTGAGCACTTATAGGCGCCCTCCGTGCCACAAACGTAAAATTTCTAAGCGCTTATAGGCGCCCTCCGTGTCACAAACGCAAAATTTCGAAACCCCTATGGTCGCTCTCCGTGTCACAAACGTAAAATTTCTAAGCACCTATGGTCGCTCTCCGTGTCACAGACGTAACATTTCTAAGCGTCTATAGGCGTCTTCCGTGTCACAAACGCAAAATTTCTAAGCGCCTATAGGCGCCCACAGTAGCCAAGGGGTTAAACACTGACTCATCTGCGCCCTTGCACCCTTATTTAAGCCATTCATTCTGTCCTTTTCCATACCCAGGCTTTCCTTCCTAATCATGAACCTTTCCCATGCTACCTCGGTGGGCCAGGTACTTCAACCACTCTGTACGCAACCCTAAACTTTCACTAGACTCAACCATAAATATTCTTTGCAGCCAATCCTCTTGCACGCGATCACTTTCGTTCTAAGCCCAAACACACTTGACATTCCTTCAGGGCCGTACTTACTCCCTTCCCACATAAACATACAGAAATTTTTAAGTATACGTTAATTATTCTAAGTATTTAATATAAATATTTATTACGATTCAGATCTGCTACTCGATGTTTTAATTCTCTCAAAGAGGAGGGTTAAATATTCATTGCGAAGATAGAGGTTCATCGTTGCTCTTTTTCCTCTTTCATATATATTCATATGAATTCCCAAATAATAGCGGAGTGGCAGTAAATCAACGTCTATGAAGTAATTAATTCCTCGGTAGATGGAAAAATAAATAACGTCAGCAGCATCCGGTGGTGAAATCGATATTTGTGTTTCCAGCTCTTATTGCAAACTGTCTGACACGACACGGCATGCATCGAGATTAAGAGATGAAACGATACAAAAATAATCCAACTACCGAAAGTATCAATTTCCGGGAAACGAGAAACAAAAAAAAATCTGCTACGCTTCCAAGGTACATGATATACTATGTATACACATAGCCTGACTCGTTGATAAAAATTTTGCGATTGTTTATTTACTTATCGAGCAGTTTTCGTATAGAAATTCGTTCATATTTCTATCAAAATCCTACACTTCCTCTTAAAATATAGCGAAAATATAATAAATCATAATAACCTACAATAATCTAATAATAATAATAATATAACAAACCATAAGAACCTATAATAAATCATAATAAAAGTATTTTAAAATCCTACACTTTCTTTTAAAATATAACGAAAATATAATAAACCTTAATAACCTATAATAATCTAATAATAACAATAATATAACAAATCATAAGAACCAATAATAAATCATAATAAAAGTACTTCAAAATCCTACACTTCCTTTTAAAATATAGCAAAAATATAATAAATCATAATAACCTATAATAATCTAATAATAATAACATAGTATAACAATCTACAATAATCTGCAATATATAATAATAATAACATAATAAATCATAGGAACCTATAATAAATCATAATAGGCACTTCAAAATCACGTTTAAATATTTTTAGAAACAATTTTCATTTCCATAATTCCTTTTTTCTTTCCTCATGTAACATCAATGCATTCCTTCAAACATCTCTACCAAATCATCGCCGAATTAAAATTGTACGATAATAATCCAAAAATAAATCATAATTAAAAAATTACACCAACATCCAAAATAATAATTTCCAATTTTATTTTACTTCATCAATAAATGTTAAAAAACCTTTGTGAGAAAATAATCCTACAAGAACCTGATTATTGCCCATATTCCAAAGAAACCCCATCTCGTACCAATACCCATTCCCCAGGTAAAAATCCCATATTTCGTTTAACTTAAACATTTCATCGACTCGGGAATAAAGAATCAATTACACCGGTCAGAGGTCTCGACGAAGTTGGGCAATGGAACCAGCAACAGATTCTATTTCACCTAATCAAATTTCAGCCTTTTACAACATTCGACCGAGAATTTCAACGTCGATCAGACGTCTCATCGGAAAGATGGAAAATGTAACCGGTTTCCGGTGAAAGAGGACTCGCACTCGTCATTTGCGACGTTTAATAAGCGCGACGGATCACGCGAGTCGATACGGACGTAAAATCGACGTGGCTGTTATGAGAGCACGAAATACACCGTGGTCCTTTGTTATCGAAAACGTCGATACGAGGTATTGGCTGGCTCGGGGCTAGGAAACGTGTCCGGCGGCGTCGCGACGCCTCTTCCAGCCCGATAAAGATAGAACGAACGGCGAAAAGGCAACGGAGAGGGTTTTATTAGTTCTTGCCTCGCTACGTCTGAATGGCCACGATTATTCTTCGGCCTCGCGCCTTGAATTTCGCCCAGCTTCCGCGCTTTGCTCCGTTGTTTAGCTATTTCACGCGCGACAGCCCGTGCGCCGTGCTTCGACAACTTTTAACAATACTTTATTCGCGACATTTTTCCCCTCGATGCTTTGATACCCTGGCCAAACTAACGTTGTTATACGTAGTCCCCCGAGATAAATAGCGGAGTAAGGAATTTTTCCACATTTGTTTGGAAAAGTTGTTTTATCGGTAACGCCGGATGTCAATGCGACGAGTGTATTGAGAGACGAGAGGATGACGCGTATTCTGATCATTTTTTAACGTGTATGTGTGTTTCATGTTCGATTTTAAAAATAGCCGGTGCAGCAGAAGGATTAAAAATTAAAATAATTTTTTAACGTGATTTTAACGTAAACGTAATTTGAAAATTTATTGGTTTATTTAATCGATATTTTATAGTCGATTTCTGGATGAAATTTGGGTGGCAATATTTTAGAGTTTATGGTGTTAGAAAAATTCGATATACTAAGGAGGTTAAAATCTTTTTAAGCTGATATATGATTTTATGAGAATTAAATTCACGGGTATTTTATATTTGATTTAAGTACGTGGTTTAAGTACGACTTTTTAATAGAATATTTTATTAAAAATGAGAGTGCAATAGGAAAATTAAAAATTGCTTAATTTAACGTACGATTTAATACAACTTTCTCATAATTTTCTACTAAATTCTAAAAAATCCGGTATGATATTTAAATACGATATTCAATACTCGATTCAACAATCCAGTATGCAATTTTAAAATGAAAATAGTAGTATGCTTAACTTACATTTTGCTTTTTATTTAGCACGAAATTTTTCTGCAACTTTTTACGGATTCTATTGTTGAAACAAAATTGGAGGAAAATTTGAAACATAATATAAATTAATTATGTCAAATAGGAAAATAGAAAATTAGCATTTTCCATGAGAAACTAAGAAATCCTCAAAATCGAGTTCTAATAATTTTATCGAGAAATTAAAAATTACGATTTTTAGGGAACATGGTAAATCAGTTTACAAATATTTTTCATCGACTTAACCACCAGAAATCATGTCCAAAGGCTCATGATCCGATGTCAAGTGACACACAGATTCTCCCTCGGTGAGTTCCCCGAGGTTGAACTCATAAAAATCCCGTCGAATCGTCGAAAAATAAGCTGTGTGGCCGGGATAAGAAGCAGGGAAAAGGATTTTAGGTTGCGTCACTTCCTATTCCAGCGAATTCACCAACGATGTCGACCAGACTCAGCGAAATCGGTCGCGTGGACTGCATGCACGAACGATTCGATTGGTAATGCGGGTAATGAAAGACGGTTCTCCTTTATCAGACGACGAACCGGATGCTCCAGTCTGAGATAGGACCAAACATCCCTTCTGTTTGCTCAAAAATTCGACCATTTCTTCTGTACACGTACCAACGAATAAGCGAACACAGCGGAAATAAGTTCCCTGAATTTGTTCAAAGAATTTCCTCAAACTCATGGATATTTCATATTTTAATAACACCGCGATATTTTTAATAATAATCGAAATTTATTCCAGCAAACATTTTCGAAACAATTTTAGAATAATACGAATACTCATTTCTTATTGAATATTAATTAGAAATAAATTAAATTTGCCCGGCTGTGACACCGCTATTAATACCTTTATAGATCCCTGGAAATTATTTTAGGATATTTTAGAATTATTTTAGGAATATTATCTTAGGGTCACGAATTATTTTAGGATAATGAATCCAAAATTCTGAAATAGCGCGATTAAAATTACAAAATGGTTGGTATTCTAGGAAATATACACGACTTAGCACAAACCTAGTGAATAAACCAATACAGTATCAACATAGGGCAAAGGAAATTTTTCGTAAAATAGAATCAGTGTTGAACAAACATGTTCGTCGAAGAGTTAATAGTCCACTGCTATAGGAACACATCTATTAAAATTATACAACCCTAATTGGAGACCTAATAGGACGTCAAACTCCTTATGTAACTAAGCCAGCCTACTCTGATAACGATTAGTGACAGACGAATTCAAAATGAAATTGTATGGTCCTTGACGTGTGTAATAGACTATATTTGTGAATCACGTGAATGATAGACAACGCCTAGATATTGAGTACAGTACAGTATTCATATACAGTATTCGAGAGTTGACTTATTTCTGTGTTTTCCTCGTTTCACAAAACCCCCTAGCAGAGTCAAGCATTTTTATATCGATTAATATAAATTATGGAAATAATTGCAAACAATTTTTCATTTACTTAACCCACGTCCCATAGTGCTTTACCTGTAGAACAGGATCGGCAATATGGTATTGTGGCGGCATCATTCTCACCCTCGCCGATAGATGAATCCCTACTTGAAGAAGGTCGAGGACTTTCTCGCAAGTCCTCGGTAAAAAACCCTGTTTCCTATATACACAATTTCCAAACTCTCCTAAGTATCCCCCCGTCTAAAGCACGGCAAAGCAAGGCCATTTTATACATAGGCAAACACGCATGCTAATATAAGAAAATTCTTAAATTTATATTATCCTATAGCGATAAAGGCGGTAGATCAAGTTTGATTTTAGATCGCGAGTGCTTCACGCTGGAGCCATCGATCTCATAGTCTAAGCTTCCATTTGTAACCCTTTCGTACGTTTTGGTTCCGAAGTGGGTCGCAAACAGTATGTCGGCACTCGTCGCGGCCGTCAGGACAATAATCACGGCGTCGTAGAAGGTTTCCAACTGTCCTCTGGTCCTCTGACTTAGGAGCTCTTAAAGCAGTCGAGTGTTCGCGGAAGGGGTAGAAAAAACCGCGGGAAAGTCGTGATGACCGCCCAGGGAGGTAGTAAATTAAGACGACCGTTGGTCTGCAACATCGCTGGCCGGTCCCAGGCTAATTCCCGGCATGACATTGACGATAGCCAATGCCATCCGCGGGACAATGCCTGTTGACCTGCAGCGACTGCTGGTATGTTGAAGGGACGTACCCGGTGCACACTCGACCCTCATGTTCCTGCTCCTTTTGCATAGGCGTAGTGGCGGAATCTTAGCCGCCACAGTTTATATGTATATTATTGTATCTAGTTTCTGGCGCAATAAAAGTATGTTAACACTAGAACTACGGATCTTTAATGGGTACCTAATCACAGACTAACGTGCACAGACTATAGTAATTTCAGTGATACGATGAATATGAGTGAATATATTGATTACAGTTCTTTCTTAATATGAGTTGATACCAATTTTATTCTTAAAGCAGGTGTACGTGTTCGGTGATTGCAAAAAGGAAAATTCTGGGACCAATCATTCTGATTGGGTTGTTAGTTCTATTGTTAAATTGAAAAAAGAAATTGGATTGGTCTGGTAGGTAGCTTTACTGGTGAGTCCACTAGTAGGTCCAGGACGAATCGCATCCCTTGCTTTCCCTTTCGTCCCTTCTAGCACCGTCTCCATATGGAGGATACCTGCGACAAGCCGACTTTAACAACACTGGAGGCGGACCCCACACAATATTTTTCCTACGAGAATAACTATACCAACGAAAGGGTACTTCACGGTTTAACGTTCTTAGTGTTCCAAAGTCCCACCAATTTAAACCGCAGAAGACGAGGGAATTTATCATAACATGCTACATAGATCTCGATAATTCCCGGGAGGAAGACGTCAAAAGTGCGAGGACGCAGGTTGACGAGTGAGCCGAATTTCATATGGAAGTCCGAGCTTTCAGCGCTCGCAACTGGCACGCGCATTTCCCGCTTTTCGAAGCCCATAAAACATATAAAAGCGAGCGCCCCATAGGAGAGCGGGCGCCGACAAAAGGAAAACCAATAAAAGTACAAAAATAACTCGCATACGTGCGCGGTTCGCGCTGAAACACTTTGTCCGGAGTGCAGTTCGGCGGGATTTAAAGCACGTACGAAAAAATACCGCGAAATTTTATCTGTCACGGGATAAAGGTAAAAAGACCGGCAGGGAAGAAGGGAGAGAAAAAAAGAGGAAAAGAATAAATAAAAAAAGGCTTAAAAGGGAAAGAAGGAAGGGGATGAAAAGATCGAGCATGGCTCGATCGATACTCATTTTTTTCAGCCCCGTTTCCACGCGAGTCAAAAGGAACGAAAAATATCGTTCCCCTACCCCCGCGTTTCGCACTTATTACACGACTGCGCGCGTTCACCTTTGTGCATCCCTTGTAGCAACCCCCGGCCATTATCATATCGATCTATCGGCAACTTTTGATCTTCTGCTCCCGGAGGAAATTCCGGCAAAGAGAATGCCTAACTTTCGAAGCTTCTTTATTCTTGCGCGAATGCGAAGAACGCGAGTCGATGACCTGATACGGGCAGAAACTTGAAGCGTTCCTTTTACCCCCTTTTTCCTTTTTATTTTCCGGGATTTTCCATTCGCGAGATCCGAGGCAGCGTAGAAGACGTCGTTCGAGTCAGTTAACACTTTGACTACCACGTGCTCATATATATAGCATCGGTATTTGAGTAAATTGAATTAAAATAGTATTGTCGACTTAATAGAATAAAATAAGTTTATAAATAGAATGACGGTAGCTGACTATAAAATAAAAGAGAGTTGCTATAGGCACGCTATTCTGATCTTCCTTAAAATTGATTATAGACTTTGACACACTGACAACTCTTAGACAGAAAACAGACTGCAAAAAGACTGACTTGGACTCTTAAGGATTGAGAGAGAAAATGATTGAAAGATCACCCGTGTTCTTGCACCCTTATTTATGTGGTAATGGTTGTCATAGAATGTGTGGTATGAGCGTGAGGAACGTTTGTGTGGAAGAATGTGTGTGTGACGAGTATGACAGAGAGTCGCGAGAAAACAATCAGTAGGTGAATGACAGTCATTACATATAGACGTTGTGTGTGAGAGGGTCCTCGAGAGATTATATCGCAGTTAGAAGCGAATTTATTGTAAGAGATTTAGTTATAATTTATGTTGTGCTGTCATTATGTTAAATAAATCTTCTTATTAGTTTATCCATTTACTCACAATTTAAACCATTTACTTTGTCCTCTTTCATATATAGGCTTTCTTTCCCAATCATGCCCTTTGCCGTGTAACTCCGGTGGGCCAGGTACTTCAACCACTCTGGACGCAACCCTAAATTTTCACTCGATTCTGCTATAAATATTCTTTGCAGCCAATCCTCTTGCACGTGATTACTTTCATTCTATGTTTAAACACTCTTGATATTCCTTCAGGGCTGTGCCCATTCCAATTCTACATATATGTAGAGACATGGGTGGTGGTTAAATAATACTAACTATTTATTAATAATAAAATAATAATACAATATGTGGTGACGATTAAACCTACGAATATAGATATATCAACAACAACTACAACTTAACAACACAATTAGAACTCAGCCAGTTACAATTAAAATACAACTCTCTTCTAATCACTCTTCCCAAGAACTCTTCCTAAAAATTCTACACAAGAACTGACCTCTAACCACTTTTGCCTTCCTTTATATCTTCCCCAAAAGCCTCCCTCAACATGACCAAATATGGTCATGCTAAGGGCCTGACGCATTACTGGGGTTTTTCCGACCAACCTGGCCCTCGAACCCTCGGCGACCTTCCAAACTAAAGTCACCTATACACGTGGTGGTAATCCTATGATACTACATATATGACCGGCCACGGTTTCACCTGTGATGTCACGGTGGTCATTGGTGACCTGGCGCTTGAACTACTTACAATTGTAAAAATTGAATGAAAATTAACAGTTAGTCAATTGTCAACCGTTACCAAGGCGCCACTGTGGTTACTCGTGACCGCCAATAAGATAAACGCCCCATTGGGTAAGAATGTTGTCCTATATCACCAATTTATTATTATTTTGCCATTATATGCTTCGAATAAATAATAATAAAAATACTCCCGTGGCGTGCTGTGCGAAACACGTGATTTCGGTGTGGCAGTCAAAGGGTTAAGGGTGGAAGTGACGTTTGAAAATCGAAAGTTCGCGGTGGACGAGGATGAAAGGGGTTTTGCGATGTTGGCACGAGGATCAGGGTGTAGGGGATGATTAAGATCTCGGTCGGGATACGCGTTGATGGAAGACACAGGTGCACGAGGGAGTTAGAGGAGGCTTATTGGAAGAGGTGATCGACGAGAGGATTACGTTTCGTTTGTGGGCGTCGACTGGCTGCTGTTCGAGCTGGTTGATTGCTCGAGTCGCGTGAAATTCAGGAACAGAGAGCGTCAGTTAATGAGGGGTTAATTTGCGCCGATTTCGTGTCGCGAGAGGGGCGGGAGGGGGATGACACCGAGCAGTCTTGGGGATTTTAATTAACTTAGGGACTTGGCTGTGATGCTGTTGGTCGTGTGAAAATTTTGTTCGATTGAAAGATAAGATAGTGTAATTGTGGATAATTGTAATTTCGTTTTTACCGTGACTATCATCGTAGATATAATTATAAATTATGATAATTAATTATGGGTATCTTCATATATCATAAACATTTCTACGGATGAAAGAGATAATAGTAAATATTTTTGTAAGTAATGATAAATTTTAGGAAATTTACTAGTTTTGGAAATGAAAATGACAGCTTAAAATAGAATTATCCACAATTATACACCCCTAGGCAAAGTCATGTATGATTGTTCAATTAAAATACTTAAAAAAATATTTAATACAAAACATATTTTATACTAAATTAAAATTATTTGTAATTATTACTATGTTTTATATAATTGTTACTATGTTTTCTTGACATCTGAAATTCATAAAAATGCATACAAAATATTCCAAAATAAAGGATATCGGAAATTTGCAGAATTCTTATTCGAAATTTTCCTCCCTTTTATTTTTATCAATTTTTATTTCATTTTAGTCGCATAGTATACTCGACGCAAAAAGATTTAAACGTCAAATTAAAAACGGTGTACGTTTAAATTTGTTTCGCCTTTCCAACCATAAATTCTCATTCTCCATTCAATCGCTGCATACCATGAATCTATCACTTACATTTTCCAGAGTAACATTAAACATATTTCATGGCACGCCGTGTCGAACGATAATATTCATCGATATTGATTCAACAGCGGTTTATTAAAATTTATTTAAAACCTAACAGAAGGCAAACGAATAAATTCAATGCCGAATAGCAGGCGAAACATCATTCATACTCGACCCAACGTTTCGTTCGGATATTTTTCAAATAATAACGCACATAAAAAGAATGTTACCAGGATCAACATCGTTCAAAGAATATTTAAATATTTATAAATCACGCGAAGTTTATTCGATCATACCAACCATGATTTATTTCCAAAAATACGTCGCACGAATACCTGTCCTGAACGAATAAAAATAATAACGGATAAAGGATTTGTTTGAAGCTTCGAATTCAGTTGAGAATACCAAAGGGTGAAAGTCAGAGGAAAAGTCGGAGGCTAAGGAGAAAAGGATCACAGAAGAAATCCCGTCTCATTTATGAATTACTCCAACTATATCGTTCGATGGGATTAGCTTTCAGCTGATTGCTGTTTGCATAATTCATTCGATTATCCGAATTATCCCCACCTGAGAAGCCGGATTCGACGGACCTTTTGTAATTTACCCGAGCACTGGCCGCCTTTCCTCGATTTAATTTTAATCTCACTTTACATTCTACGTAGCGAGTTCCGGCTTTCGAATTGTTCCCGAACTTCGATAATGGCTTTAAGATGGCTTTTCGCGAGGAATTCGATCTAAAGCGATTCGATTCCCTTACTCCACTCGACACGAGTCTTCAAGATAAAGAAGACAAGCGGAAACGAGAGGCTATCAAGACGTAGACAGCGGAGGGATCTATTTGCAGGCTCGAAGAGTCTCGATGGCCTGGAAAGAAGTTGCTCCAATTAACGCGAAAATGAAAAGTTTAATGTTAGATGGAACTGCGAGATACGGACGATTTGAGATATCGCAGTTCAGTGGATCGAGACTAGTTTCGGATAGATGTTTGATATACTGAAACTTTTATGGATACACAAGGGTGCTTGAGAAAAATTGAGTTTGGAAAATTTTAAGAAATTTTGCAGCTGTGAGTGATCAAATCTGGATATTTTGGAATATGGGAAAAGGAAGAATTTTTCGAGTGGAATGAAAATAATAAATTTTCTACGGGTTTGGGAAGAAATGGAAATTATTATTCGAAGAACAACAGAATCAGCGAGATTATTTCGAAGGTTCAAATCATGAAAGGTAACAACAGGATATTTTAATTAAATGTAGGAAGCTTCTATAATTATAGTTTCCAGAAATCAATTTTTTCCTAAAATTAAAATAGTCATTAAATATATCTTCATATATATTTTTAAATTTTTATTAAAGGGTATATGAGAGTATAATATGATAACCAAGTTATTTAGAATTAATTGGAATAACACAAAAATTCTATAGATTATATTTTATTCGAATATTAGTCATCACATAAGGGTTGGAACTTGGCACAATTCACATAATTTACTATGCCACAAATTTTGTTTATTTATTCACTAATAATTTAACACATCAAGATACCCTTCATCTCCAAATATAACAATAATAAAATTTATTTACTAGTAATTTAACACATCAAAGTACTCATTAATAATAAAATTCACTTAATGAAAAAATTCATACACCGAAAAAAGAAGATAGAACAAAATAAATAATTACAAACAAAAACATGTACAAAAAGAATCAGTACAGATATCGAAGCCATTGACTAAGGAAACCAATAATTCTATTAATTAGAAATAATAGAAATAATGTTAAATATTAGCAACTTACTTTTATCAAATTATCCAACCTTCAACATCGAACACTTCACCTAACCCAAAGCATCTCGCCGAATGCAACCTGTGAATCGGCACAAAATTCAAGGTGAAACCTCGCGATCTCGGCGAGAATATTTTCCAGCGACCTTCCGCGGCAAGCCCGAGAAAGGAAAAGGAGAAAAAAAAAGGAGTAGATGAAAGATGACCGCGATATATCCATCGGGGTTCTCTGTGTGTTCAGCCAGGGTGCAAAAATACCGGTTTCCAAAGGGAAAATGAAGCGGCTCCTCGTGGCGAGTGCGTAGCGAAATTGAAGCTATCGATTTCCTGGGAAAAAGTGGACTGCCCGATGACCGCAAACATCAGTCGAGGGGTGATAGTAACGATTTTTCGAAAAAAAAGAAAAAAAAAAGCGACGAGCACCGACGCAGCAGTCAGAATGCGTGCGTAGGTAGAACGGGACTATCGATTTTCCGGGAAAGACAGAGGAAAAAATGAGAGGGAATGGGAGGAACTGAGACGAGAACTCGATGAACCTAATCTCGAGCGATCGGAGAAATTGCAACGATGGGTGCCGAATTTCGATCGAGCCTCGAGCTCGATGCATAATGCAGAAGAGGGAGTTGTTTATGAAGAAAGTTGCATGATCGATTGGAAATATAGCATTACTCGGAATATCGTTCGGAAAGCACGAAAATGGCCGATTGGCGAAAGCGTCACCCTCGGAAAGTGCGCTAAATCATTCGATTCTTTAGATATTATTTGACAGAGCGGAATATATGGGCGATATCCTTTATCAAATTCGTTTCCATTCTACCTTTTTCCAACCGTGCGATATTGTCTCTTTTTGCGACGATGGTTCTTGCCTCGATTCGAGTATCGAGGCCGGCCAACCGCAGTCCAATGAAAATAAATAATCATTTTAAATAACATTTTCGTTCGTCAGTCATTGCTTTTTCATCCTGACTCTATTTGCAAGGAAGGAGAAATGCAGTGCTGTAATAAAGATGGAAGATTGATAAAGAAATATAATAAAAGAGGAAAAATGAAGCTTCCTGGAAAATGAAAATATTTAACGGGAAGGTTAAAGAGGAAATAAAGTAAAATTGGAAATATGGAATTCTGTGTAGACTCTCTGGCAAAGTTGAGAAACTAATTAATCATTTGCAAATTTTTCAGATATAATATACTGGTAATTATAAGAAAAGGTGCAAGTCCATGTTGTATCTATTAACGTTATAATAAAGTAAGATTATTTTTGACAAAATAGCAAGAAATTCAGTTGTTAAATTAAATTCGTAGCTTCGTGGTTATATCCCCCTTTCTTCTTTAATTTATAATAAATTTGAAATACGTAACATTTAAAATTTTGGAAAACGTGTAAAACGTGTAACTTTTATGAAACTCCTAAATTTTGTCACTAAATATGAAAGGCAAAAATATTTTTAAATATTCTGACATGCCTATAAATTATTTTGCTATTAGTTAATTAATGTTTCAATTGGATGAAGCTTCCTGGAAGATGAAAATATTTAACAGGAAGGTAAAAAGGGAAATAAAGTAAAATTGGAAATATGGAACTTTGTGTAGACTCTCTGGCAAAGTTGAGAAACTAATTAATCATTTGCAAATTTTTCAGATATAATATACTGGTAATTATAAGAAAAGGATAAAGTCCATGTTGTATCTATTAACAATATAATAAAGTAAGATTATTTTTGGCAAAATAGCAAGAAATTTAATTGTTAAATTAAATTCGTAGCTTCGTGGTTACCCTCCTTTCTTTTTTATTTTATAATAAATTTGAAAGACGAAACATTTAAAATTTTAGAAAATATGTAAAACGTGTAACTTTTATGAAACTCCTAAATTTTGTCACTAAATATGAAAGGCAAAAATATTTTTAAATATTCTGACATGCCTATAAATTATTTTGCTATTAGTTAATTAAGGTTTCAATTGAATATATCGTAGTATATAATTGTGATATATATTTTTCATATTTTTCACATTCTTTCCTTTTTACGACACACTATCATCGATAAATGCCATCACGAATTTTATTCAAGGTTAATGTAACTTCAAAAGCGCATCTCACAGTTCAGTTGAGAAACCATTAGAACATCGAGTTATGATAATGAACTTCATTTCAACGTGGAGGGTGTCGGTTACAAGCCTTTCAGGGAGGGTGCGGGAGCCACACTCTCGTGGTGAAACTTCAAAGATAGAAACGCAGAAGACGATGACAAAGGGAACTTTCGACGAAGAAATTTTCGTAGTTCGATAAACTGTGCGATCCTGTGAAACAAGTATAACTTGTATTACTGTTCCATGAACGCGTTACGCCGTTGTGAATGCGAGATTGCATGGGCCGCTCAGTCATTGATATTTTCACTGATATTCTTGATTATTAACTTCCAGTAGTAAAGAAATCACTTTTATTTCATACTAAAAATTCCGATAATACTTATTTATCAATACAATAATACTTTCTACACATTCAAACATACAAACAATTTTTATCCCTAAATTTTAAATTCAAAGAATTATGTAATTCTATAAAAGGTGTAATTTATTATTACTTCTATATTATTATTGCTATAATGCAGTAATAAAGAAATCACTTTTATTTCATACTAAAAATTCCAATATTACTCATTTTTCAATACAATAATACTTTCTATACATTCAAACATACAAACAATTTTTATCCCTAAATTTTAAATTCAAAGAATTATGTAATTCTGCAAAAGGTGTAATTTATTATTACTTTTATATTATTATTGCTATGTGTTATAATATATCATTACGATTTTAATTATAATTCTGTAGGGGTCCTCCCTCACGTTAGTAAGGTCCTGCCTTAGACAGGGGTTCTGTTGGAAACTCTGGAAGTTGGGATCCATTTAGTGACGAGGGTGAGAATGATGATCACTACAATTCTTTTAATTTTTCTTCCCTGCCATAATTACATTTTTCATTTTGACTATTGGAACTATTTTCGTTATATACGATTTCACCATATTCCCACCAATACACCCACTCGAAAATAGAAACAGCAAATTTAGCACTACAGCATTCCCACCCTTCGAACCCTTCCATTTTCTTAAATAATTCCAGACAGAGCAGAAACAAAGCAAGCAAGATCAAGAACAAAAAGAAGACAGGAAAGCCGAAAGAGGATTTTCGTTGGAGTAGCAAAGGGGAAACCCAAAGAGAATCTTGCTCTGTTTATGTATAATTCCACCCTTCTTCCTCGCCAATCTACGATCCCCTTGGTGATTCGTTTAATTTCAGATTTCAGCTCGGCAGAATTATTCCTGGGCCGGTTGCAAATTCGAAATCTGGTGTGTTTTCGTTCGTTCGTTCGAACTGGAATAATAAAAAAATTCAACGGCCTTCCAAAGGCCTCGACGGCAAAGGATCCGTGACCATTTGCCAGGCAACCGGGACAATTCGCGGAATTTTCTTTGAGGACCCAACGTCAGCCTCCTAGATCGTGCATGAACGATCGAAGAGGGTTGCTACGAGAGTCTTCAAAGCGATCACGTGCACGCGGCGTGGTCGCCAGTTCGTTAGGGGATGAAAGTTTGGAAATTGAGGAAGACCCGGATAGAATGAGTAGAATACAAAATTTCCAGGAGAAACTTTTGTTACTACAGATTCTACAAACTTTGTGCAACTTCTTCGCGATTTTTAGATAGAAAGTAGGTAGACAATCGGGAAAAACAAAAGATGTATAATGAAAAATTATAACGTCATTTGTGAAATTTTTAAGAGATTATATTAATTATAGAATTTAGTATTTTCGTAATTAAATTTATATGGGGTTATATTGAATATTATTGATGGTAGAATTGTGTTTTGGAAATATTTATTTGAGCAATTAAAATCGAGTGATGACTAGTATATTCATCAAATATAAATTAAATACACATATTGCAAATTTGAATAATATTGTAATAATAAAATATTAAAAATTTTGAATTTATTTGCTCGAGGAATAATAATTTCATTGTTTCAAAATTCATTAATATCGCATATATTATTATTAATGCGAATTAAAAAATTCGTAATTAAGAAAAATGGAAACCGATAATTATTACGTAGAAAAATATTATTATAATAATAGAAGTAATAGTAGCAATTTTTATATTTAGAAAATTTTAATTTCTATAACAACTGTTTTATGTTTTCACGTGATGGGTATATTCATTATTATCCAAAAAGCTGTTTATTTCTTTATGCCGTGTATACTCGTAAAACACTGTTTAAGGGTTGAGAAAAAGTATTATTCTGTTACACACTTAAACACGATAAACCTAAAATCTTTTTTTCAGAAAAATTAAAAAATGAAGATAAGTACTGCAATAATATAACCCACTAAAAATTGCAATTTTTCATAAATTATTTACCAACCAAAAGAATTCTCCAATTCTTTTGTAGATATTAAAAGTGACGTATACCTGCAATATTTTTACAAACTCGAAATACAGTAATTCAAACACATCGTGGATCGAAATAATTGTTGAATAATTGCGATATTTTCATTGGAGAAAAATATAAATTTTCTGTTTAATATTTCACGAGTTCATTTTGAAATGTCCAGACAATGTTCCGGAGGGAATGTTTCAGTGTTAATTTGATTAGAATGAAATATATCTTTTACGCCGCGCATTTTCGCATCCAAGAATGAAATTATAGTAGCTGCGACCCGAGTCTCGTTAAAAAAGAAATTCAGACGAGAGGATTGTATATAATAACAAAAATCACAGTCGCTCGCACGACACCAGACGCGTTGTAACACTTTTATTATGAGTCATAGTGAGAAAAATTATATATTTTATTTATTACTGATGCACGTGGAATTTGTGTACATAAAAGATTGTTTTTGATTGATTTTTAAAGCAAATTTAATGTAAATAGGGTGAAGAGAAAATTTAGGAGTAATTCATATATATATTTATGTAGATACTTGAATCGTTTAAACCGAAGAAAAGATTAATTTTTATAGAATTAGTAATTCGAATTTAAATAATATACGATTTTTATTAGTTCGTTCCAAAGTAATAAGTTATTTCCTTCACTGAATTTATTATACATCTGAAATTAAATTTTATCACACTGTAAATTTCCAATGTAACAGACAATATTAAATATAATAATACAACTCAATATTCACAGAAATTTTGCATCACCAAAATACAATCAGTTTTCAAATTTATTACATCCCAGAAATATTATTTTATCATACCACGAATTTCCAAACTTCGAAAACAATTAATTTTCGACTTCATTACACCCTCTGAAATATTTTATTGCGCTATCAATTTTCAATGTAACACAGGACATTAAACATAATATTACAATACCCAATATTTAAAAAAATCCAGCATTGCCAGAATAATTTATAACACGATCAATTTCCACGTTCATTACGACCCTGAAATATCATTTTATCGTGCCACAAATTTCGTATAAATCTCAGAAACAAATATTTCCTTAGCAAGAAAAGGATTCCTTTCAAAGATTTAAATATCAAACCTATTTAAATCAATCCTCTCGACCTACGACTCCATCAACCCTGGTGCACGAAATTCAAGGGATGAACCGACGAATCTACCAGACTCGGAGAATTAAACATCGTTTCACGGATCCTCGTGCGAGTCGAGCGATTTTTCCGGACGGGTGTTTCCGCGAAATCAGCGCGGAAGCGAGTGGTCAAAGCGGACTCGCAAGGGCGGCAGAGGCACAGGTGGTCGCGAACACGAAACCGAAAGAAGGAGGAATAAAAACAACGGAGGTCCTTTGAATCGGCGCGTTGGATTGATCAGAATACGATGAATGGCACTCGGTATCAGTTAACCAAGCTCCCTTCAACGGTTCCCTTCAACGTTACAGTACCGAGTTCGCAGGCCGCAGGCGTTAATTCGATACCATTCCACCCTTTCCAATCGTTGCGCCTCTGACCAATCAACCCTCGCCGGTGCAGCTTGATTTAAAAAAGAAATCGAAGCGTGGGTAAGTGAATTCTAAATGCCTCGTGCACGAGTGCGGCTATTTATAGAGCATATATGGAAAACGTTGGAGAACAGGTTCGAGGAATATCGATTCGATCGACGTCCGGGTCGGGTCGGGTCGGGAAATTTTTCGTCAGTGACAGAGGGTGATTCGAAGGAGAGACCGGTGGCGAATCGGGGATGAGGGTGGAGGGTTTATGCCCGTGAGTGATAGCCTCCTTCGTCGAACAGCGTGTGTGAACCAATTACTAAAATTTTATTTTATTTTAATCTTGTCAAATTAATTTTGCACCCAAAAATACAGGAATTTATTTATTCAATCGTTCGTGTGGATGAATAAATTTTTAAATTAGTTTTCATGGAAAGGAAGATTCGAACGAGAATACCAAACTTTAGACTTATTTTTTGACAGTATGTTCTCTGCTAATGAGATAGAAAATAAATGAATTAAATAAAATATAATGTAAAATATAAAAAGAAACGAAATAAAAGAATTATAATTATAGTGAGAAAAATAATTATGCTATAGGTATATTACAGGGAGTGTCGTGAAATCAAGTGGGTCAAGGGATTATATTAAATATGGAATTTTTGGATAATAAAAGGTTAAAAATTCATCGAGTAGGTTAGGGTATATTTAATCCTTCGTACTCAAGAGGCGACTCCCAGTCACCATTTAATTAAATTCTAAAGATCTATGTTAATTATTATACCATATTTAAAATTACCCAATGATGCGTGGAATGGTAGAAATAAAATAATTCTACGTCTTAATTTGTATACGATTTTTTATTTATAGTTATAAAAATATCGTTGACCCTATGACATAATGTCCTGGAATTATTATTTTTCTGTAAGGAAAAAATCGCCGAGTGCAAAGTGTTAATAGTTATTCACACCAGGTAAATTTTATCGTGATGCATATTCTAGTAAAAAGGAAATTAGTACCTCTCACTAAATATTCTATATAATTAAAAAATTGTTTCGACACAGTATTTTATCGCAATATACTAGTTAGAAATCACTGATCAACGATGACGAAAGCGTGTCAAGAAAAATGTAGTCACAAAGAATGTCCTTTGATTAATATCGAAATTGGAACGAAGAATTTTTCCTTCACTGCAAAGAATGTTACAAAAAGAGCAATTGGGGGTTGATAAAGAAGACTTGAATGGGAGAAGGTTAGATAAGAGAGTTCTATGTAACGTTGATATCACGAAGAAGTAAAAATATTCATGATGATAGAAGTTTGTCGAGGGAAATATGAAACTGCGAGAGATATGAATTTGATTCATGAAATTTTCCATTTCCTACGTAGGGTGATATGAAGTACGTTAATATTGTCGAAGAATAAAAACACTTGACGACAGAATTTTTTACAGGAATTATTAAAATTGTCTCGAGAAGGAAATTAAAAGAAAAAAAGAAGAAAAATTTCATTCTCTGTTTCAAAATTAATTCAGGCTTCTCTTACTTGACTCAATGTAACAAAAATATAACATTTTAAGAATATTGCAAATAATTTTCAATTATACTAGACAACAGGATTAATATTAAAACCATTAACCCATAATACGAAACTAAATCTACTACACATAAATGACGATAATTAATTCGGTATAATGAATATAGATAAGTATCTATAATTACATTTACCACTAATTAGAAATCAACGTTTAATAATTATAAAATAAAAATAATCGAACCAAGCACCATATAAATTTTACACCCCCAATATTCTATATTAAAGGATAATATATTATATTTCAATAAATTCCAATAAAATAAAAACTTTGATCATACTACCCATTATAAAAAGACAGTAATATCCAAAATATACTACCAAAATTTTTACCAAGTATTTCACGTCTCGCCCCATTACGATCTCTCCTCTCCTCTCTCGATTCAGTCCAGACACGCGTTCTATACGCGATCCTGGTTCGATCGGATGATCCCGACGAGTTTAGCAATTTGCAAATTGGATTCGACGGGAGACAGGGAAGAAACTTCCCTTTTAATGGACCACCGGAAACGCTGGCCACGCGATGCACCCCGGAAACTTCGAAATCGAAGGCACGGTCACGAGAGAACGGTACCTTCGACAGGGCTGATCGTGTGATATTAATATCGGTGCAAGTTTCAGCAGCCTGTTCCGCCAGGATAATTAAGTGTACTTCCGAATTTTTGCCCGCGTAACGGCGTGTCGGAGTTTAATCAAACTGCCGGGGAAACGAGTTTCGACCCCGCAGAAATTTCCATCCCCGTGTCGGGGTTGGCGTCGGAGGAAAGGCGTCAGGTTGGTGGAAGGCGTCGTTTTCGAGGTGTACAGTCTGAGCCGGGAAATTTTGGATTACCGTGGGTTCATTTCGAAATATTTTTGCTGGTTTTAATAAGTAATTATTGTTAATGTAATATCGTAAACTACGTTTTTGGCTGAATGGGGGTGGGAGATTGTATAATATTGGAAATATTGAGAGGAATAGTGTCGAAGTTTCTTTTTTTGATTGTTTGAGGGAGGTTTGATAAATAATATTAAAGTGGAGATTTTTTGGAATTGGGTTAAATAATTATTGGAAATTTTTAGAATATACTGCAAAAGTGTATGGTATTATTATTGAGATGAAAAAGATATCGAAAAAATTGGATATAATATAGTTATGATATACTTTCTATACGTTTTAATTATTATTATGTTCTTGAAATATATAATACATTAATATAAATAATTTTGTGAGGTATTTGAAATTTTAGAGTCGAATTCTTATTCCACTGCAAAAACTCCATAATATGAAACAGAATTTTAATATTATATCGAATAAACTATAAAAAAAATCGAGGAATTATAAAATACCTCCACCATACTAAAATTAACATCAAAGTTTTCTTACTCCAAGTGATTATTCTTGAAATTTTAATTGCAATAATGAATGAAATTAAATGAACTCGCTATGAAAATCATGCAACACCTGAAAATTGTATAAAACGATCCATAATACGAATCTTATTATAAATTCAAATAAATTGAGAGATATTATAAAATACTTCCACCATAGAAAAATTAACAAGGAAAATTTCTTATATGAAATAAAACGAACCGTAAAATAACGCGAAACATAATTGAAATTTTAATTGCAATAATGAATAAACTTGAACGACATCTGTATAATATATCACTATAACAGAAATCTCACTATAAAATTAAAAAACATCTCCATCATATAAAAATTTCTAAGAAAAGAACCAAGAAAATATGTATACGATATCCTTATCAAAATCATCTTGGATTATCTGACTAATTAGCTGATCTAAGAGAGTCGATCTACAACTACATGGAGAAATTTCTAAACACATCCACGTATCCGACATCCTAAACAATTTCTGAGACATCTCGATTGCACACGACACGGTGACAGCGACGCAGCACTTTTTCTGCGCGAAATTCCTTAACAAGGGAGGCAAGATCCGACGACCCTGAGTGGCTGATCCCTCTCGAATACCTTGCCTCCACCTTTCTTCCGCTACTTTCTCTTCCGGGGACCCTTTCGTTCGGCAGAGGGTGAAGATCCACCGCCTCATTGACCCGGTGTCTAATGAGCGCACACCTGAGTGCTTCTAGACAAGTGGATCTGCACTTGCATCCGCCACGGTGTCTGGATACCGACGTGTACGTCGTGACATCACAAAGATGCGACAATGATGAAGGGTTAGGGTGGCAACAGGGTTGAAAGTGACACAAACGGTGAACGCTGCGATCTTTGATACGTCAACCTTATATAGATACTCCTAGAATTGACAAGAATTTTTGGAAATATTTTTTAAACAATTTCTTTGAACAAATGAACAAGAATTAAATTTTCAACATTTTTCAATACAATTTTAAATTAATAATATCGTGATATTATATTTCTTACTATTTCTTTAGTTCATTAACTAGTAAATGAATTAAAAAATTCAGGTATGAGAGCCCTATACATTTATATTTGAAGGTTTATACTGTAAATATAGTAGGTAATACAAATTTGAAGATTATAATTATTTTGTACAATATTATTGAAGAGACCAGAAAAGTCCTTTTTGCTGGACGATCACAAAATATCAAAATTCTTCAATATAATTTTACACTAATTTATACTAATTTATTTAATTGATTAAATTAAATTAACTAGTAAATGAATTAAAAAATTCAGGTATGAGAGCCCTATACATTTATATTTGAAGGTTTATACTGTAAGTATAGTAAGTAATAAAAATTTGAAGATTATAATTATTTTGTGCAATATTATTGAAGAAATCAGAGAAGCCTTTTTCGCTAGATGATCACCAAAAACAACAATTTTTTAATATAATTTTAAACTAACTTATACTAATTTATTTAACCAATTTATTGTTAAATAAATATTTATACGAGATAAGAAACCTATTCTGAAAATTCACTATTGTTTAAAATAATATTGGTTTCATCATTCGAAGCACATAACTGAACTATTAATTTCTAAATAATAATCTCGATATATAAAATTAAAATTTGAAATAATTTTGTATATTATCCCCTAGAAAAATGAGACGGTATTCCGGAATACTAATTGCGCCAAAAAATACACATTTATTTCCCAGCGAAATTCACTGAAAATATGTCAGTACAGGAAAATACGACAGAGCATTACAGAGTAAATATTAATGTAGAATAACGCGGAGTTTCAAGGAACGCAGTTCCCAGCCGAATATGTCACACGAAAGCCCGACAGTTCAACGGATCGTTATCAATTTTACGTGCAAATGAACTTGAAATTCGTTACAATTACGCTGCAAAAAGTGCACGCCGCGACTGTCCCTTTTATTTCAGCAGCGCGCTCGCCAAGCCCAAATGCAGCAGAAATTCTAACGCAGCGTGGAACGTGCAATCTCGAGTAATTAAAGTTGAAATTTAACCTTGGACCGCGACGTTTTTACGTTATTTAATTCCCCTCGCTGTTCGTTAAGTGATTCGACGGAACTGCAAAAATTAAGTTTAGAAAAAAGGGGAAAAAAGGGTAAAAGTTGGGGGTGGGAGTGGGCGGAGAAATTGTACGAAAAGCAACGACATTTAACGAGGATTTTTAGGGATTAACGTTAAAACTCGATTCCTCGAACAAAAGCGTTGCTCGTGCTAAAAAATTCCCGAAACGTAACTGAAACATTGAAATTTGAAACATAAAATTTTCACTCTAATTGCACGCTTTGCATAATGCACTATGCTAATCACTGCGATGCAACTGCAGTGTATATTTTTGCATACGAGCTCCGTAATTGCGGAATGGGCCAACGTCGGGATGTAAGCTAAACCTCTGTGTAATAGAATTTTTCGTCCTTGCTTTGAATGTTTGTTAACAATTAAATGAACACGCGAGAAATGTTTAGATAATGAAGCTCGATGAAGGAAGAAATATGACATATTTCTTACATTTCTTTTTATACAAAAATATTTTAGATTATGTAGAAATATAATATATTTATTGTATTTTATGGGAATATACATAGAGTGTATTTTTCATAATGTATATTATGTATAGAATGTAAAAACACGTGTGACAGAGAAGAGGGTAATTCTTCAAGGCTAAGGGCTAAAAATAAAGTGAAAATAAGGGATACAATTTTCCCATATGAAACTTAATTCTCAAGAAAGTTGAATCGAAGAATTAATTGGAGAAAATTAAATTAAATACTGTATTTATTTATTAATTTAAAATTAATTTTAAGTATTAATATATATACACATATGTAACATATTTTCTATATTTCGTATTACATATAAATACAGGATAATTTCTATAATTTCCTATATACATATAAATAAATATAATTCACATATATTTAATTTATATTTATTTATTAATTCATATACGTAATATTGAAAATATTAAATGTTTCATATTCATCGATTTTAGAACAAATACAGATACTTCGCATATAATATCTATTTTCCAAAGCACGATATTTAGAAAATATTCCGGTAATGTCCACGAATGATAATGAAATATATGTCCCAATAATTACGGGAAAATAAAATACACGAGGGACGTAACGAAAGAGGGGAGAAATATTGCAATAAATCAAACTGCTTAAAGATGAACGAGGTATTTCTGTTATTTCGAGTTACGTTCAAGTGCGAGTTAGAAACGAATGAACAGCGTGTATGGAGAGTGTAACATGAATACAAAGGGCTGTTCTGAAAACGAATATTCAGCGGATGAAATACGAATTTCGCGGAAAAAAATAGTGTTTTCGAGAAGACTAAGCGATTCTTGTCGACGCAGCAAATAAAATGCTTTTGCCAATTTTTACGATAAATGCTTGTCAAAAAAAATCTATTTCTACGTTACTATTCCCTGTGCATACCGTTCACTATTATAATGCTACAGCAAAATGTAATTCGATTTCAACGCCATTGTAACCTGTCACGATTGAACGAATAAAACAAAAAAATATTTTATTGAAATTTTCCGTTTCATCTAATCCACAGTTTCATTTGTAAATGCACAACCATTTCAAAAAAGGTACATATAGGACACGTAAAAATATTTCAAACGAATATTTTCCAAAATTAATATCAACTTACAAGTACTAATGGTTACATAGATTTTTAAATATATATGTATTGGAATGAGTGGAACAAGTATGCATGGGATGGAAATATCTAATGAATTCAGGTTACTATGATAAATGAGTATGCGTGTAATGACTGAGATGTATGTAAATTGTGTATGTCAATGTAATGTACGAAAGAAGAAAGAAAAAAGAGAATGATTTGGCATATGTCAGTCGCAATTGAGTTTTAATAGTGAGAAGACGTATGAGCATGTGATTGTGATAAATTAATTATACTTAAACTTAATATTTGTGTTTCATAACCTTTGTAATTAAATAAAGAATTGTTCTCATTGTTATTAAATTTCATCCACTACTAACAAACTTAACCAAAAAGGAAACAAAAATTTCCAGGAATTTAAACCTAATCGCTCATCAAAACCCAAATCCAGAATTCTCATTACTCATCAACCTCGACCACTTCCGTACTCTTATTCCTAATCCGCCAGTAGTAAAACCTACCATTAATCAACCCTCCTATATCAATCTCTCAATTTAGCCGAAAATTCTGACTTTTACCGTGCAGGAGCAGCCAGTCTCACCCCTGTCTCTCCCCAGGCATCAACCAGACACCTTCTACGATTACTATCATCCATAAACTCCCCATCCCACGCCAATAATCCTCCGTTGATCCAAATTCACCGCTCTACCGTTTTTCAACGACCCAACCTGCCTCGTTCTACCCCCGACCCCCTGGCACCTTCATGGATACTTTATGGTCGCGTTACTTTTACGAGAGCGAACTTCTGCAGTCGATTGTACCCGGTGTATCCACTCGAGGTACCGCTGCATGCACGTGCACACAGACACGCGCGATGGCAGAGGTGGGCGCGACGGGGTGAGCACCTTTTCCCACCCCGTAGCATTCGACGTTGCAACGCCGCGAACACCCCATCCAGCCCCTTCAGGGTCTCACCGGGCTCTTTCTCCTTCGTCCATGTCTGCGTGTCTGCGCCGACTATACATATGGATGTAGCTGCATCGCGTAATTAGAGCGAGACGTGCTCAAAGAGCCAGCGCAACCCTCTCCACCCTCGTCCCGCTGTAAAATCCGTCGCGACGCGATCGTTCGTCCCTTTATCGAGGAATTCGACAAGTTTCAGCTCGCGTCGGCTCCTACACGCTCCAACTTCCGTCTCGTCGCTGAACTTGCCTGTAGTTCTCTTCCAGACGAGACGTGTCTGAGTGAGCTTTATTTTTTTCTCTCGCTGCATTCTTTTCGGCGTCGTGGTTATGGGGACGTTGGATGATGGAAGGGGTTGATGTGACGCAATTTTGGGATCGGGGTGTTGATAGCACGATAAACGTTTTAAGCCTGTTTACGACCATAACTGGAGAACCAGAATTTCGAAGAACGTAATTGGAAAATAGAATTGTACTACAACTTAATTTCATTTTATATTATATAGTACTTAAGTTAATATTTTATTTTCCCAGCCACATTTTAATTTCTTCAATGCAATTTTGAGCACAGAGGAGGAACGAGTGGTACCAGCTCATGAAAGTAAATTGCGAGATTAAAAATGTCAAGTATGAATGTACTATGCATAGATATTGTAAGTAATTAAGAGTGAGGAGTAAATAGAATATAATATATAGATATTAATAATAAATTGACGAAAATTGTTCGTGTAGCTGGGAAGTTTTTCCATGTGTATTACATACAGAGAAGATTACACGAAAGAATAAGGATATATGAACTATGCTGGTTGGAGGAGATGAAAAATGTTCCCTAAGGACCACGTAAGTACAGTGCCCTAAGTAATAGTATCCTCTTTGTATAAAGGAGCCCTGCTAACCCCCAAATGACAAGAAAAAAATTAGACCTCGACTCTTGTCTGTAATATCTGAGGAGCAAATATTTCAAGACAATCCCACTAAAAATATAATTCTTACGTAGGAAAAAATTAATAATTCTTATTATTAGCAAAAAAGGGAAATAATAATTGATAAATGATTTAATGAATAATTTAATTTTAACGACAGCCACTTTCAGTAAATTTTAATAATATAATATACCATTACTGATGATAATAATAATAATCCAATTAACATCCATTCATTTAATATTTATTAATATCCAATAATTATTCAATAAATATCCATTCTTTTTAGTAAAATTTTATTATGAATTTATATCATAAATTGTACGATATGGTTGAAAGATCAAGGAAACTATTTTTCTCCAACCTTTAGTGCACATTTTTCGAATCTGCAGAGGTCTCTACAAAGAGGTCTAAAAATGCAAAAGCATGTGCTGTAATATTCGCTAACGATGACAAAACGCAGAACGAGAAATGGAACGATACCTGAGCAGGTTGCGAAACAATTTTGTACACCTTGTTCCCTTATTTGTCAGAGAATAATAGAAACACGATCTCGAAAGAAAGAATTCTGATTCCTGTCATTTTCATCGACTAGCGCGTTCCTTTATCAGGGGTATTCAAACTACAAAAGAGACTGCTCCTTACGAGCACGGAACAAAACAGGATATTATGGAACGAAGCATAACAATTGGATTTTTCTGTCTCCCTTTATTTCTCTTCCAACCAGCTTGTAAATTACGAAACTCCTTTAGCAATTTTGTAGAAATTTCCATGCATATTCGAAATAATCATATGATGTTGAAAGCAATGTTATGTTATATTTTCTATATTAGAATTCGAATTGGCATACTTGAATGCAAATATTCGAAAGAATACCGAAGAATATTTATTTTCATTTTTATTATTTACTACTTATATTTTTAATTCATTGTAATCAAAATAAAAATACTACACTAATTTTATTTAAAATAAAATAAGAATTTTTATAAAAATATTTTACCCAAATATAACTGACACAAGCATCATTTCAACGTGTCTTCTTGAAATTAAATGTTTCGCGAAATTATTGCTCCACGTTTAAAATTGGAATTTCAGAAATATTTAATTTACAACAATTTTTAAAAAATAGCTTCAAAAATATTAGATCCTACATCACAATAGAGACGAAAATAATTTTTTAAATTTCTCAGAATTCAATATTTCACCAAACTGTATTACTTTATCCATTTGAAATGTAAAAAATAAATATTACACCACTTCGATCACTATACCACGAATTTTACAAATAAAAATTATAATAAACCTGTGACACGCCTCAAGCAGAAAATGAATAAAAACTCGATTATAATCGGAATAAGAGCGAGGTAAAAATTTATATTACCAAAGGAACTAGTACACTTTTCTCAGAGCTTATGTCCATTTTCTCGCGTCGCGATGGCGGCTGTTGCCTCGATATCGCTTTTACGTTCCATCGCGAGAACGATATCCGGTATACCTTCTGGCCTGCAATTGCAGCCTCGCCACAAAATGTGCTTCTTGCTACTCATCCGCGGAAAATTGTATGAGATTACGAAGATACGAGGGGCCCGGTGCCGCCGGCGTAATGCGAAAATACTCCCTCTTTGCGCTAATGCTTTTTACGAGCCACGTTACTTTGCAACCGTGCTCCCTTGTCGCGATGTTATTATTATGGTTTTAGGTATTTATTTCGGGGAAACATTTTTTAAGACCGTATTACTGACCCGCGTTACTTACATATCTAATACACCTTGGTTGACGAGAAGGGATGCTTGTAATCTCGCAGCACCCTACTGCAATATAAACTTGCAATTTGGTGCACCTGCTGTAAATTCAGGTAACTGTCGCGGTTCGTTGCTTCATCGTTTTATGCGTGGTTAAAAAGTTAGGTATAAAGAGAGAGAGAGAGAGTTACCTGGTCAGCTGCTTCGAGAAATTTTTTAGCGTGGAAAAGGTGAATATTTAAAAGATATTCCCGGATATCCGGAATAGGAATATTTTGCAGTGTACAGTGGTTCATCATCGACGTTGCTAGAGTTAATATTCGAAGTTAAATAATAGAAAATACGTGACGCAGTTCTGGTCTGATGGAATTGAAAATGCTTCGAGTGCTATTCGAACATTTAAAATTGAAAAATTTTTAAAAGTGGACCATTAGAAGGGTTTATTCTACATTTTAACAGTGCCTAGTGGAATTAGTTTTCCAATTCGGTGAAAATATAGAATGACGTAAAATATGTTTGACAATGTATGAAATATTGCACATGGAATTCATTTGACGCTGTTTTTCCATTCGGGAAACATATAAAATGAACCAGAATACATTTAACGCTCTGCTGGAATGAATTGTTCAGTTTGATAAAAATGTAGGACTTAACGAAATACATTTAAAAAATGTGTTACATATATCGAACAGTAACTTTCAGAATCAATTTTTCAATTCGACAAAAATATAAAACGGGACAGAATATTCTATGAAATATATTTGACAGTATTTTCCAGAAATAATATTTCAATTTGATAAAAACATAAGATGTATTAGAATACATTTGACAATATCATTCGGAATTGATTTCTGAATTTCACAAAATTATAAAATACAACAAGATACATTTCGTATTGTGATAATGGTTACATAGATTTTTAAGTATATATGAATTGGAATGAGTAGAACAATTATGCATGGGATGGAAATATCTAATGAATTCAGGTTATTATGATAAATGAGTATGCGTGTAATGATCGAGGTGTTGTGTGAATTGTGAATGTAATGTAATGTATGAAAAAAAAAAAAGAGAATGATTTGTCATACGTCAGTTGCAATTGTGTTTTAATAATGAGAAGACGTGTGAGCATGTAATTGTGCTAAATTAATTATATTTCAACGTAATAGTTGTGTTTGATAATCTTTGTACTTAAATAAATAATTGTTCTTTTGTTATTAAATTTCATCCACCACTAACACGTAACTCCAATAAAAATATAAATTCTGACTGCAGAGTGTTAGAAAAATAGATGACATAATTAATATCCCAAGTATTCAATAATTAAAATTTATTCAAAATTAAAAATTAAAATATTATTTTAATTAAAATATTTAAAATTTACACGATTTATTGCCCATAAGAAGTCTTGCAACTTAAATCGCTATCACTTACATTTCCCCAAGAAGAAGGAACACTGTGGAAATTTTCCTCGTAACTCCCAAAAAGCGCGAGTAGAATGTTTCACCACTTAGAAGGAATATGTTCTATGCTCTTTACAGGCTCAAAGCTTTTCGCGTAAATCTTACGTGGCCATTGCCAAATGCAGCTGCCTTTTCGAGCGCATCTTTTCACCGAAGCATCCTGAATAATAAAACGGCTTTTAAAGATAGCTGAAACAGAACCGTCCGTAAGACCATCTAATTCGTCTTTGGACTAGCCTAACACTATCTTTGCTCCTTGCCGATCGATTCTAGATCTATTCTAGATCCACACCGTCACCAGATCTTCGATCGCTCAGATGGTAACAATTTCAAGGAAACGGATCCACATCGAAACAATTCGTTCCGTATTAAGCGAAATGCTTTTCTCGAGAAAGCAATTGCCAAGTTCCAAGAACTTTCCATCGGGATGAAGCTTCCGGTTGCGTAGTTTCATGAATAGAAACAAGTGCTACTCGTTTGCGTAACTTCTAATGAGCTATGAAGATGCAAAACGGGGAATAATGAGACGACTAATCATTATTCCATGTTTGCCTTATGAGTCCTGTCCCTAGAGTTTACTAACTGTTGAAATGCAATCGAGATTGCGGGATAAGGTTACCATCTTCCATCTGTCATACCATAGTAAAATAAACGCGTGTCGCGAGAAGGATTTTTTAGAGAGTTCAGTCATAAATGATGACGTCACTGACGATTATATCGGTATTTTCTTAGGGATGTAATGGATGCTGGAAAATTGGCGCAGGCCTATTGGAAAATATATTCATGGAAGGTTCGTTGAAAATGAATTGCAAAATAGAAGAACAAATTAGAAGGAATTAGCGATCTTATATAGAGCTGCAGTTTGTATTGTATGTTAATCAGAAATTTTGATGGAGGTACTCCAAAATTTTAAGAAACATAATTCCTTTCACTTGTCGAGATTGTGAATTAAATTATATGGAAAAGGAAAATTTACTCGGATTGGGATTATATTCGAATAAAAAGGATTTTGATAGATGAAAAGTTTGAGTTCTCTTACAATTGAATTATTAATAATTAACAGATAATAAGTGAGAAAAAATTGTCGAAATAATAATTTATCGCGTTGTAATTAGACTTACGTCTTCTAAAAAAAATTTTTAAAATAAGAATCCCAGTTGGTAATAAATATAGAATCTGATAATTATCCTAAAGGAAGTTACTGGTTTCAGTACAATACTACTTATAATGGAATTATTAATAATTAACAGACATTCACTTGGAAAAAATTGTTGAACGTTATAATTAAATTTATGTCAACTTCTAAAAAAAAATTCCTAATTGGTTATAAATATAGAGTGTAATAATTATCCTAAAGGAAGTTATTAGTTTCAGTACGACACTACTTAGAATGGAATTATTAATAATTGACAGACATTAATTCAGAGAAAATTGTCGAAATAATAATTTATAATTAAATTTATGTCAACTCCTAAAAAAAAAATCCTAATTGGTTATAAATCTAGAATCTGATAATTATCCTAAAGGAAATTACTGGTTTCAGTACAACACTACTTATAATAGAATTATTAATAATTAACAGACATTCGTTTAGAAGAAATTGTCGAAATAATAATTTAACACGGTATAATTAAACTTATGCCAACTTCTAAAAAGAAAAAAAAATCCTAATTGGTTATAAATCTAGAATCTGATAATTATCCTAAAGGAAATTACTACTTTCAGTACGACACTACTTAGAATGGAATTATTAATAATTGACAGACATTAATTCAGAGAAAATTGTTAAAATAATAATTTATCACGTTATAATTAAACTTATGTCAACTTCTAAAAAAAGAAAAATCCTAGTTGGTTATAAATCTAGAACCCGATAATTATCCTAAAGAAAGTTACTGGTTTCAGTACAACGCTAATTCAAGAAAATATATACGACAATTTAAAAAACTATAGAAGATTCATCATATAAAATTACATAATACATATTAATTATCATTGATTATAGAATAAATCGCAGAATAAAATCTACATGCAAAGAAACAAATTTCCAAGCTAAATATGCAATCAAACCCAAAACAACGTCTCGCAAAACCGCAGGAAACGACTATACTATCTAACTATCTCCGCAAAAGATGATAGGCCTGACGCTCACTCCGCCTTAAAGCCTCTCCCATTTTCACCGATATTAAGCAATTCAGGGAACATTTCAAGATCCAACCGCGCACGCCTTCCAGATGACGAGCACGAGCCTCGAAGATAGAGATCGCAACACGGAGCACGCGAAATGCAAATTCGCCAGCGATTCCCGTCGCCTGGAGAGATAGAGGGACAGAGAGATCGACGACACCGAGCATAGAGAGGAGAGAGGTGGAAATAAACTTTCGAATAATACCGTCGACGCGACGTCGTTCGCGGCGAACCTAGACGCTTACATGCTTCGAGCGCAGGCATCGCGACGCGAGAAAACTTCCACGCAACTTATCACGTGGAAAAAGGTCACGAGTTCGGAATTAATTCGCCGTTTCCATGAATCGTTTTCCCTATCCACCGATCGGTCGAGGGTTCGAGATACCCGGAGACGGGAGGAGAATGGAACCACGAGGGGAGCCGGCTCCACGTGAACCGGCTAATTAGCTAATTAAGAGCGCGAACAACAGCCACGACGAGGACACGGTGCCGTCTTCCCGGCGCGGGAGAAAGCGGTTGGAAATTGGAAAATTAAACTCGAACGAGATGGGCAGCAGTGTGGTGTAGTCTTCCAAAGTTTGGCTGAAAGTAGAAGACAATTGGTAGACTGGCTGGTTTTTGTGGATTTGGTTTTATTAGTGTGAACGCGAGTGTGTGAGATCGAGTGATGGCACGGTTAAACGGTTATCTAGTATAATGCAATTACATAATGTAAGGGGGGTAATAATATTCGACCGTCTACTAATATTCTTTCCTAAGAACTGTCTCTCAATAACTCCTCTCAACGCACTGTCTAGGAATTCTCCGGGAACTGTCTAAGCACTGTCCTCGACCTGCCATTTTAACCGTTTATTTCCCAAGCAGCGCGATCGCGCTCAACTTTGCTGATGCATGTACGTCACATCGTACCAACAAGCGCTATTGCGATGATTCGGATTTTTCGACATAAAATTAACCAAGGACTTAAACGAGAGAAACTTAAACGAGATTGATTGGGTTCGAAATTTTATCGTTTAATTGTATACTATTAAAACTTGATTAAATTATCTCTTTCCCCATGGTTTACACTATTGATGCCAAATGAAGACTGACTTTTTAGCTGCGTATTCTGCGTACAACCAAAAGGACCAAGACAAAGAAACCATTTGCCGGCTTATCGGTGTTTCGACACCTCAAAGGAGTGAAACACAGGCGTATCTCACAACTACTTAATTTTTTGAGAAATAGTTTATATTTGAATTAAAATTTATCCACATACTCTCGATTTTTTATTCATTGAACTATTTATTAAGAATTAAAGAGAAGATTTAATTAGGAGAATATTTCACAATGATTAGCGAAATTGAATTAATAATCATTCATTATTATTCATAATTATTCAGCCATAAATATTCTTGTATCCGATTTAGTATCATTAATACTAAAAATTTATTAAATAAAAGAATCCGATAATGAAGTTTCTGCATCAAAATTATATTTTTACATTTTCCTCTTTCATGTACCTTTAACCCTGAATACCGAAGCTCAATTAAAACAGGAAATTTAAAATCCTAAATCATAAATAATAAAATCATCATTGACTTCACTACTTCACTACCACATGCTTAACACACCGTGATTATTAAAATTCCTCAACCAAACCGAAAAAAATAAAATTCGAGTCAAAGCCCAAATCACCCCACACAAAATTTAAGAACCCCCTACCCCTTCCTCTCCATATCATTAAATCACATCACATACTCTTATCTCCCCCACACACTGAAAATACCACCCTCCATTAAAATTCCCTCCTCAATCTCCAATTTCATAAAAAAAAAAATTCTGCCACCCAACCAGGATCCATTTTTAACAAACTCCATCATGGTATCTCATTTCACCCCCTGAAAAAACCCGACAACACGACCAAGGAAATAAACAGCCCCGAAACCCTCAACCGCAGGAACTACACACACGCGCGCGTCATACACCACTCGTAAACTCCATTCGACCGTGGGACCCGCTTACCTATTCGCGATTTTTATTTCGCCAGGGCCAGTCGAACGAACATCGAACGAAAGCAATCGCGCACGGAGTTTCATACACAAAACATATTTTCCAGCGATCGCGGAAATTGCGTGGATGCGCCGGAAGCGGGCCGAGAAGGTATTCCAGGGCCGTGGCGGGGTCGCGCTAAATTGCCCCTGTTGAATTTCTGGCCGTCACGGGATGGCGCGAGGGGGTGGCGTAGGGTGTAAAGACGTTCTTCCCGATTGAGTTTTACGAGACGTTTACGTCACGTGCAAGTGAAACGATAGTACCTATGGTTATGCTCCGAGAAACTGCAAATGTCTCGTAAAAGCCAGCAGGAGAGGAAGATTTTGGGGATGGAGAGGGCTGGGTTCGCGAAAAAGGTTTCCACGCTTTGGGTTTTATTTTTCCCGGGATTGGAATACCTTGAATGTGGAGTCTTAATGACGCCGATATGGAGGATTTTGTAAATAAATTACGTGGGAGTTGGGTGGATTGAAGCTTGGTTATTGTGATAAGATTTTGCAGTGGGGGTTGGAGATTGGTAATTGAGTCTTGGTTTAATGAGAAAGAAGAGCTTTCGGAGATATAGGAAAAATTTTTACGAAATTATTTAAAATTACTGTAACTTTTTAGATGCAGAGTATTATAATATAAACGTAAAATGGGGTGTTAAATTGCAAGATATGAAGTAACAGTAAAACAAGAAATATGATTGAGGAGAAAATAATAAATAAATAAGTATTATTGAGTTTGGCGAAAAATGTTTTGCCAGGGATAATCATACATATGTGATAATTCATTATTTTCTGTATATATTAAAAATATTTTGTATATGTAGGACATTTTTAATGAGTGTGTAATAGAGTGTAGAGTGTGTCAAGATTTAGAGCTTACAGCAAAAGCAGAGTCAATGTAGAATTAGACTAGCCTTAAACTGAACTAAGCAATAGTTTATATCTTAAATATATTTTATCCTTATTAAATTCAAAATCGTGTTCCTTGTCCCATTCATACCCTTTTCCTACTTCCTCTTCATCCCTCACCGTACATATATGAAGATAAATATATTCAGAATTCAGATATTTACATAAAAATACATACTAATAATTCCAATATATACCCATCTATCTTCATTCAAAATTTACAAAAATTTTTAATTTAATCTTTTAATTTTTTTCAATAGTCGAAACAAATAATAATCTCCACTAAATTATACCATCGTGTCTACACAGTAAAACAAACAATCATACCCCATCAAGAAGCCCAAACAAAACCAAAATTCATTTAAATAATTCAAACATTAGCAATAAATATTAGCAATAAATTTAATATTATTTAATAAATTTAAAATTAGCAATAAATACCAATTAACAGTATCTTTAACCCTTCCAACTTGTATGTCACCATATAGTCGCCATTTTATTATTATACATATATCAAATTTGGGTACTTTTCTAATTTTTTCTGCTAAATCGACAAATTAAATTGTAATATGTTCTCATAAACACATTTTCGTTTTGATCGAATATTTCGAGTTGATTGGTAGCCTTCTCAAATATAAATACGAGTGCAAAGGGTTGAACAGCGCGATTAAACAATGATCAAATAATAAAAATCAATTCGAACAAAAGGATCGTGCATTTTTATTTCCTTGTTTCGAACGACAGTCTGTAAAGAATTTACGAAAATACGAAACGAGGTAAATTTCAAAGAAGAAGGGTCGATGAAAAATAAGATCACTGTAAATAGAAGCGAAAGAATTTTTTCGACTTTGGTGGAATTTGAGGAAGGAATCTTTCGAATTTGAGAGTAGCTGAAGACAACTTTCGAAAGTGGTCGTTGGAACGAAGAAGCTGGGCGAGTGACGTGGAATCCTGGCTAACTTCCGGATATTTTATTTCGTATCACTTTTGAGCCATGCGCAGGGACAAGTTATCTTCGGGAAAGACACGCGAGTTGTCTTTCCAACTATTATCAGATATCGAGGAAGAAGTTGGACAGGTCGCGAGTTTCTTGTCCGGTTTGATCGACTTCGCGAAAGATTGGGCGAGTGAGCCATTAAGAAATGAAACGGGGACGTCTCGGTTTTTCTGACGGGGTAACTTCGTGGAAACGGAAAGAAACCGACGGAAAAAGCTGGTCTCTAGCATAAGTAAGGAAGAAATTAGGTAAAGGGAGTGCGGTGCACTTTTGCAAAAGCGAATTGCTTGCCAAGTTCCTTTCTCGATGACTTTAGGAAAGCAGTGATACGATTTGGTTGGAAATAGTATTATTAACTGATGTAATAGTTTTCTGAAATTTGTATAAGTGTAATTAATATTTTCTAAAGTCGTCAACAATTTTTAACTTCCTATTTATGGTAGAGATTCTAAAATTAGTTCATCTATGATGCTTATGTGAAAATTACTTGCCTATATGTCGAATCCTATGTTCAATCTATTAATTAAATATTCCCTTGCAATGGAAATAGAATGTAGTGTAAAGAGAATGATTGAATCGTATTTCATATTTTGTAAATTTAAATATAACGAAGTGACGAAAATTTTATTCAAGAAAATATGCATATTAAAATGACTATAATATTTATGTAGCATATATTCCATGTATTATTGGGATTAAAAGTAAAAGAGTTAGGAATTTAAATAGTAGTTAATTGCAGTTGATTATTAATTATGAATTAAGGCTCCTAATTCTTTTTGCAGTATCGAGACTAAATAATTACCATTTTATGGCACTCTAATTGGACTCCTAAAAACGTGAATTTCGTGAGACTAAATATAGTAATTAACCACGATATCTCGTGTTCGTTTTCTTCAAGTATATTTTGCTTTTATCCACAGAAAATTTCATTCTACAATTTTACAGCTTCATTCAATTACTTCATAATGTGAACTCGAACTTGGGAAATTTTATTCGTTCTCACGACAGGGAACGAAGAATTTTATCTCAATTTATCCAATTAAATATTAAATACATCTTCCCGAAGTATCTTCAGCTTTTAACGCTAATTGAAAGTCACTTATGACCTTTCACATACGTCATACGACGGCCATTAAACGGGAATTATAAAAATCCTTGTTACCATCGATATTTCACGTTTCGTTGGTCAATTTTGCAACAACCATAACACATTCACACATACATTACTATTACACTTACATTTCTTCAATTATCATGATTATAATTACTGAAATATTTCCTCAATAATTCCAATATTTTTTAACTACAATAATTTAATTCCTCAAATCACGTTATTTCGCAATTAATAGAAAAAAAGTATGCGAAGAAATATCGCGAAAAATATTCTGCAATTATCCCAGCCTGTCAAAAGGGATCTAAGAGACAGGACAAGCATAACACATTCACATAAACATTACCATTACACTTCCATTTTTTCAATTATCATGATTATAGTTACTATAATATTTCCCCAACAATCACAATATTTTTTAACTATAATAATTATACTTCTCAAATCACATTATTTTGTAGTTAAAGGAAAAAGGTATGTCAGAAAATATTGTGAAAAATATTCTACAATTATCCCAGCATGTCAAAAAAGATCTAAGAGACAGGACAACCATAACACATTCATACATACATTACCATTACACTTCCATTCTTTCAATTATCATGATTATAACTACTATAATATTTCCCCAACAATTTCAATATTTTAACTATAATAATTTAACTCCTTCAATCACGTTATTTCGCAAATAAAAGAAAAAGAAGTATGCGAAAAAATATGACGAAAAATATTTTGCAATTATCCCAGCATGTCAAAAAGGATCTAAGAAGCAGAACAATCATAACACATTCACTCATACATTAGCATCACACTTTCATTTTATCAATTATCATGATTATAACTACTATAATATTTCCCCAACAATTTCAATATTTTTAACTATAATAATTTAACTCCTCAAATCACGTTATTTCGCAATTAAAAAAAAGAGATGTGCAAAAATATGGCGAAAAATATTCTGCAATTGTCCCAGCCTGTCAAAAGGGATCTCAGAGACAGGACAAACATTATCGAAACGTAGTTGGCACGTTCATCGAACGGCCCTAAATGTCGAGACTAAAAAGCAAACATCCGGAACAGCTGATGCACTCGTCGGTGTCTCTGCGTACACGTATTTATTTTCACCAACGAGACAGCAGCACGATTCACTAGAACACGACCGCGTAACATCGTTTCTATTTCGATACAGATGTACCAACAGCTTTTTGGATCGCTCCTCGCGTTGCTCGAGAGCTAGATTTACGGTGATCGATTACCGGTGCACCGGCGGAAAATTGCTGCCTCGGCGACGAGCTCGTGCAGAGAAACGAAAATTACGAGTCTCTCACCATTAGCTGATTGATATGATCGAGAATAATGGGCGGATCGAGAGATTGCGGGCAACTGGAAAGCTAAAACGCGGCTCCAGTGTTTACACTCTTCGGAAAAATTGGGGCCTGCGGGAAAATTGCTCCCCCGTTTCGCTGAAACAACGATGCTCTTTGTTTAAAGGAACGAGGAAGCGATTTTTTCCTTTCATAGTTGGAAATTGAGTAAGGTGTACAGTCGATCAGAAAAATATTCCAATTCGTGTGTGATTTGGTATTTTATTTTATACCCTCCTTTTTCATCACTGTCATAAGTATCATATGATTAGGGTATATTCCATTATATTACATATTATATTTTATGGTGTTATATAATACTATATTGTATTACATGTAAACCTTGCAATAAGTAATTCATAAGCAAGAAGCTTTTGGATACACTTATTTCGTCAAAAATTAATAAATTAAAATTAACTAATAAATCAAATGGAATAATAAATTACTCCATAAACCAAGGAGTTATATTTTATACAATAAAATATTGGTTACTTATATTGTTATGTGTATGTTTATGTTATTAGTCTGTATAAAAAGTTTATGGAAAGGAAAGGGAAAATTGTAAGTCATGCAATATTATATTATATTACACTGTATTACAACGAATTAAATATTATTTCCATTAATTACCAATCATACTAAATGTTATCACTATACGTTCATTTAAAATACAGGACATAAAATTAAATTACATGGGTGCTATAAATACTTTTATGACCGACTGTACCTTGCTGACAAAATAATTACCAATCATTTCCCTTTCTTCCAGAATCGTAATTAATCGTGTTTCGTGGATGAAGTATTATATGTTCAATAATCTATTTTGAATTAGTATGAACAATAATTCAAATAATTTTATATAGCTGAATTTTTACCTGTTTTGACAAGGATTTATTACAACTGCATTACTTAATTATAGTCAACATTCAACAACCGTGGGGGAGGATTCCAACCCCTATTTATACATCTTTCAAATTTATATCCTTCATTGAACATTGGGCATATTACAAGAAAATAATATTTGTGCGAATTTCTTCACGGAAAAATGCCCAGCAAAATTTCGGGTTGTGAACTTCAAAAAACGTTCCACCACATACTAATAAATAGAATCATAAACCAATAATTTTAAGTAAAGAAAAACACGATAAAGAGTACATAGGCGTAGAGAAACGAAGATTTCCGTGATCAGTCGTGAATGTGTTAAATTTCCCTGTTATTCTCGACTCCAAGGAAAATATCCCAAGCTACTCGAAAGCAACGCGGATCGCGTAACGATTCGCGGAAACACTTTTCACGGGCTTACCAGATCACCCAGCAACGATTCGTATGAATAAACCTAAAGAGACGCGTTGGCGCTGCTGAAAAAGTACTTCTGCCGACTTTCTTTCTCTTCCGAGCACGCGTTTCTCTCCCAGAAGGATCCTTCTTATTCGCGTTCCATTCGTTCCTCGACTTCTCGTTCTTCCTCGGATAATGATCGGTCTTCCTTCCACCGCCTTCATAATCCCGTTTCAAACGAGAGAATCCCGTCTTCTCGCCAACTTTTATGCACCGTCCTTCGCCATTTCGCGGCCGGGAACGGCGAGAGGTATAACGAGTTTGCGTAACTAAAAATCGCCGCGCGAAAGGGTGCAAAGAAACGGATGCTCCCGTGTCTATTTAGCGAAATGGGGCATTTGTTTCGTCGGAGAATGAAGGAAGCCGACGACGGCGGCCATTTTCATGCGAAATTTCCGCGTGTCTGCAATCTGTAACGTCGTTCCCGTCATCCTCCACCTTTATTTCCCTCGCAATAAGTCCTCTGTCTCGTTAGGTATTTCATCCCTCTTCGTTCTATTCCTTTCGCCAGCTTTTTCACCTTTCGCCATTTTTTCCCTTCGGACGTCTTCATTTCTCACGTTCTTCCGGCAGACGTTAATCAACTCCGCGATACCTTGGCTATTTTATTCGTGTTTTTCCTGCCTTCCACCGTGGTCTTGATTCGCTCAGAGCACCAGGTAAAGAAGAGCGAGCTGCAACATGGCTGACGAGGCTGTCGCATCGGTAATTGAAGTGACGTGGAAGCAAATGTTTAATCGACCAGGTGAGATACGTTTTTATTCCTGTTCTGGTAGATGGATTGCGTTTTCTTTGCTTCTTGGTTGAGTTTCGCCGTGGTGCAGTTACCTCCTCTTCGTTTAGAGTTATTATTATGCCGTGCCCTCCGCCATCTTTTCTTCCCCTCGAAAATAACCCACGGTAAATTTCTTTTTCCTGGCAGGATGACACGGTCTGCTGTGTCCTCGCGAACGGAACTGACTGCGAAATTTAACGGAGCTCGTTGTTTTGCTGGCAGACTTACCCGATCGTTTGCTCGAGTCGCTTAGTGGTGTATTGAGAGCAGACTTCGTGGTGGAGAAAAATTAAACGCGGTGGAAATAACGTGTTTGGATTAAGCAATTGATAATTAAAGATCGAGACGATTTTGAAAAATATTGGTAGTCTTTTAAGACAGTGAACGAGGCTGAAATTATAATTTACCGTAACGATGAAGAAAAAGAAAATTCTCTAAAGATATTTGGAACCTGAGAACCATGCATATTATAATTTATAACATAATATTCCTGTATTATTTAGCAACAATTGCTAATGTCTGATTTGGTCGAATCTTTAATTAAATATGTCACAAGTAATAAATATAAATTTAGGTGAATATATGGAGAAAATTTGAAGGAAAGAATTTTCTTAAACCATAAAATTGCAATAATTAATAAAGTAATATAATTTCCGCGGAGAAAATAAATGCTACTACCAAACTATTAAAAGCAACGTTGAACAGGTGAACAAGCTTCAATTACAAAGAAAAAGAGAAAATAAAATATTACACGAGCTCCTACACTAAATTGAGAAACAATTCTTTCCAAAACCGTAACAATTCTTTAATTCGCAATACAGAAAATATTATTAATATCACCAAAGAAGCAATCACTCGGTAATTTCAAGGAAGAAACAAAACCGGTGCTCGATTTTCTAAATAAATATTTTCCTAAATAAAAAGCTTCCTAATCCATGAAATCACAACGACCGATATAATTTCTGCAGGAGACCGAAAATACGATAAAGCTCGTACTACTATATCCTGAAACAACAAAGGAAGCGGAAGGAACAAAAACAAATCAAACAAGCTGCCCGTGCTCCCGCGTTAAATCAACGAACGTGATGTATTAACTGACTATAACATCGAGGATAAGCAGACTAATTCGAGCAACGAAGAAGACAAAAACAAGCCCGATTAATCACGAAATTAACAAGCAGCGTCGCGATGGTATCGTCGGTGCTCGCCTTTCAACCGAATAATCCTGTACAACACAGGGCGTTCGTGCTTGCATTATCACGAATTCCACGCTATTCTTCCTTTTTCCGGAGAACGGCCAGCCCAACATCGACCATCTTGCCCTAACCTTCAACCAAGACGTTTCCACCCCGTTCTTTTTTCAATTTCCGCGAGCGTAGCGCGTGGGTTTCGTCCCATGTCCGCTCGCGAGTAGGTACATCGTTGGGAAAACATAAGGCTATTTGCATGGGACCGTCCTTGGCAACGTAATTTCAACTGTGCAATCCCCATTGTCTATCGTGCCGCCTTAATTGGACGTTTCGCAGTGTAAATTCACGGGATGGCCATAGATAATCCTAATTAGACGACGTTGGGTTAATTCTGCAAGAGCAGCTCGCCGAAAAGCCGCTGCATAGATAATAAGACGAGTTCTCCATGAGAAATCTCCATCGACCTCTGTCCTCTTCGCGTTTACTGCGCACTTTTCGGACGCTTTCAGCACAGCTGGCGATCGAATCGCGTGGATTTTCCCTCTCCTGCTGTGATTTCCACTTGCAGTTCCGTCGTTTTATGCGTGTGGATTTTTTTAATTAGGAATGCGAAGTGGTACCCCGAGGAAATGCTGTTAGGGTGGTCGGGGTAGTTATTAGTAGTTTAATTGATTTTAGAAAGAGTTTGGAATATTTGGAGTGGATGTAGTTGTAACGGTTTGTATCGCAGTTCGGTTTGGAAATATTATTTTTCGAATGGTTACGGTTTTATTTTATATTATTTTATATTTATTTTATAGCAAATTATTTCTTCGAGATATTTCATTTTCAGAAATTCTTGAAATTGCTTGGAATATTCAAATGTTATATTGAGTTATATTGAGTTGTATTAGGTTAAATATAGCTTGTTTTAGAAATGTCATTTTTGGAACAGGTACAAGTCAAATTAATCTCCTCGTTAATTAATAATTGGTATGTCATTTGAGAATATTAAGGATTTTGAAAATTCTGGAAATAGTTTCGAATATTTCATTTGGAAATATTATTTCTGAAGTAGTATAATTACATTTCACATAATTTCATCATTTCTCAATGATATTTATACCTTAAATTTGCCTGTATATTTCTTTTTATTATTAAAATTAAATTATTTTATTTATTGTTAAATTTATTATTAAATACACATCTCTTAAACTAATTAGTCTTTCCTCTCACTATAATTTAAAAATTCTTATAATAGTTTTAAATATTTAGAATAGTTATATTACATTATTGTGTATTTTAAAAATATTATTCCAAAAAGGATACGACTTTATTTCACCTACAATTATTGTTTCCAGATATTCGTTGCCTAATGATTAATTAATTTTCCATGTTAGTACAATTCGAAATATTTGAAAATGATTTCAGATATTAGAAGTGGAGTTATATTGTATCAGTTAATGTCGGAAACATTTTCTTCTACAATAAATGATAATTTTTCCGCAATAAAATTATAAAACTTGCCATGCCTATCTCTCGATACCAAATTAGTCGTTCATTTTAATAACGAATTTCAACTTTAAGAAATCCGAGAACCGCGAAAGCCGTAATGAGATTTTATAGCCATTCCAAATAGAAACCAGAGAAGCAGGGTTAGTAATGATTTTACATTATACCCAGATATAATTCATCAGGCTAATATCTTCACCGTTCCCTTCAAATATTTACGCTAATTGCCCAAAATCCTCCGTATGAGGTATAACATATCGATCCACCAATTACTCGACTCGCGTTGAGATTTAACATTTCACCATCATCTGCACTTCGAAATTATATTTACGAAAAGGGAAGGAGGAAAATTATCGCATTGCAAAATAATATCTTACCATCGTTGCTTCTTAAAATTTCCCAAATTTCCAAATTTCAATCAGAATAATGAAAAAGAAAGAAAAGAGGGAGGAAAAAGAAACGAAAATTTTCTCTCACGAATAATAAATTCTTTACAGTGTAATTGTGTCTAACATCTCACCTTCATTTCCATTTTGAAATTACAAATTTTCCAAATTTCCCTTCTCTTTGTGAAGGAGAAAAAAAAAGAAAGGAAGAAATAAAAATTTTCTTTCACGAATAATAAAATTCATACAATGTAATTATTTCTAACATTTCACCTTCATTTCCACTTCGAATTTACAAATTTTCCAATTTCCTTTTTTATTTATTTAGGGAAAAAGAAGAAAAATAAAGAAAACTAAAATTTCCTTTCACGACTAATAAAATTCTTACACTGCAATTATTTCTAACATCTCACATTCATTTGTACTCCTAAATTACAAATTTTCCAATTTTCCTTCTTATTTATTACAGGAAAAAGAAAAAAGATAAAGAAAACTAAAATTTCCTTTCACGAATAATAAAATTCTTACACTGCAATTATTTCAAACATCTCACCTTCAATTCTACTCCTAAATTACAAATGTTTCACATTTCATTCGTATTTATGAGCAGTGAAAAATTTGTGAAAGAAAATTTTCTTTCAATAGTAACAAAAATTTTTCACGACGCGATAGTTTGGATTTACAGCGTTTTGGCGTGTCGGTATATATTAAACGTATAAAGTTCAATTTCAAACGGTGGAACCCTCGCAATTTTCGCGCGATATCTTCCCACCCCTCGGAAAAAGAATACAGGGCATTCGAAACTTTTCCAACGCACGAAACGAGGTTCCATGAGGGGGCAGGAAATAGTCTCATCCTTTATCAGGTAAACGAAACCTGTTTGCATTTTATTCATGCCCCATCATCGGTTTTTCGCCTGTCTGATAGCACGCTGCTTTCGAGATAACCGGCGTACGGGAATAGAATTACAGGGGCCTTGCAAACTTAATTACGCCGGCTGATTCCATTAGCAAAGACTTTGTACAACGCTTTCGATCCGGAAATTAGATAAATAAATAACTTAACATGTTCAACAAGAGAAAATTGATCGAGAATCAGGAGCTCGCGAATAAGTCAAAATGGTGAAATAATTTTTGGTTTCACAGAAGAACATCGACTAAATAGGAACTAATTAGGATAATAAAACGGGTCAATTCCAATAATCAAAAAGAAGCAAATTTTGAATTATGTCGTAAAAGAATTAGAAATTAAAAATTATTATTCTGAATTACTTTTATCTGCCTATTTGTGATTAGTTTCAATTTTTCAATTTAATTATACATACGTAATTCACGCTATATTCGTATAATCAAAATTCGCATAATCGACGTGCTACTATATTGAATCCAATTACTTGGAACGCGATTTCGATGAGAAATAAGAAGTCGTGGAAATAGTTTCAAGCTTGTGGTAATCGATATTCAATTAAGTGTTGCTCGGGAATGTGGTTCAATTACTTCTTTGAAAAATAGATTGGGAATGAGGTGGAAAGAAGTAGCATACTTAATTATATTTTTAAGCCGAGGGTAATATTCTTCAGAGGCTGTAGTCACTTGGAATACCATCTTTTTCAAGATGAGATGCAACGAGGAATGTCTTCCTTTATAGTCTGTTAAAATTAAATTAACAAGCATAGATCTCTGTTATTTGTAGTTCAGAATCCACTAATTACATGAAGTCATTTCTTTTAATAATCGGGAGGTAAGTTCGTGATAATTTTCCTTTGCTATTCGTTTCAATTTCAAGAACAACTCTCGTTACTTACACCCCCACATGTAAGGTAATTATGGTCATTTTGAAAAATTATTCCCAGTATAATTCTAACAAATGACTTCTCCAAAAATATTGAAAATTAAAAAATTAAAAAATTGTATTATTCAAAATCACGTATTTATATTTAACTTTATACACTTAATATTTAAAATTTCAAATCCAAAACTTTATTTCAGTTTCAATTACTTAGAATCATAGGAATTGTATTTAAAATTTATAGTTTAAAATTAATTTTTGTTTCCATTATTGAAAATTATACGTTTCTATTAAAAATTAGTTAAATTAAAAATGACAATTACTTTATATTTAATTAAAAATTGTATGTTGGTATTAAAAATTATATAGTAATATTTAAAATTAAATATTTATTTTAGAAACCTACTTAAGTTTGAATTAGGTTTAAATATTCATTATGGAACATTTCACCCTCTATTCTCTGCTGCAGAAATAGTATTCGAAGAAGAAAGCTACAGACATAGGAAACAATGGAAGAAGTACCCCCATACAATTTTCTTGGGAATGAAACCAGCAAAGGGAGGGTAATATTTTACTCCATCGAGTGGCTCAATTTCGTCGACCACAAATCTTCCTTCGAAACGTCGAGGTGTTCGATCATTACGATACCAAATATCCTTGTCAGTAGTCCTGCCTATCCCTCGACTGGCAGAATCTGTCCCTTCACAGCATTCTCCTTCTTCCCTGTCTCACCTATCTAGATTCTCATCTCGAAGCGAATCGATTGAATCGATTTGCAGATGTCTTCGACCGGTAAATTCGAGCAGTCTTTTCGAAAGGAACGAGAATCCGAAAGGACGGAGAAGAGTCCGTGCACTGTTTCAGATTCAATTACGTCGAGGCTTTCTACTACATCGAAAAAAATGGAAAAAGGTGAAATATTGGGAACATCGAATTTTCTAAAATTTTAATCATCATATCGGAAAATCAAGAAAATTGGAGAATCTAGAAAAGTGGAAAATCATACTGTGGAGTACACTTATATGACATGGTTATAATAGCAAGCAATCAAGAATATGAAAGAAAAATCATGGAGATAATAGAACGGAAAATGAATATTGAAATTAATGGGGAAAGCTAGAGCAGTTTTGAGAATGCAAATGGAACAGAGCAATGAAAAATTATTGATTATTTAAACTTATTACGTACTTGTGTCAAAATATAACCATAATTATAAATTATTAGACCGATTGTTAATAACTAATTAATATTGTCAATAACAAATTGTTCACAAGGTAAATTTATAATAAAAGCGAAAAAATTAATGAAATTAATAAAATATTACTTGAACTCATAACGAATTTATGTTAAAATGAATACATAATTTTGAAAAAGTTAAAAAATTATTACACTGATTGTTAATAACAAATTAATATTGTTGATAACAAATTGTACGCAACGTATATTTATAGCAAAAATGAAAAAATTAATAAATTATTCGCTATTACAGCGGAAAATTAATAATTAATAAAATCAGCGAAGTTCGAAACTTTCTGATAGGGGTGGGGGGTTCGGCCGCTCGGCGGCTATATAAGGGGCGCCGCTCCGCTGCACAAGCCATTTGCTAGTTTGGCCTCGCAAGTGTAACATCTAAATTTTTCCGTGTGCGCGAGTGGGGGTGGGTCCGGAGTGTGGTGGGGCTAGCCACCCCACCCACCTCCACCCCCTTAATTAATTAATTAATAATTTTTGTTTTGTTTTCAGCTATTAATTTTTTTTTATTTACAGGTACTAATAATTTTTATTTTTCAGCTTTTAATTATTTTTTCTTTTTTCAGATTGTATTTTTTCGCTTTTATTTATATTTATTTGTGACTTCGAATATTTCGTATAATATTCGAATGTCTCATTGTTGGGTTATTTATGTCTCATCGCTGGGTTGTTTATATCACGTCGTTGGGTTGATCGTTCTATTTAAATTATTTTTGTAGTTTCCTCTTACTAACTCGTTTCCTTTCAGCTTTTATTTTTGGATTTTATTTTTATTTCACGTTTCGAATATTTCGTATAATATTCGAACGTCTCATCGTTGGGTTACTTAATTCTCATCGTTGGGTCGTTTATGTCTCACCGTTGGATTATTTATTCCATTTCGTTGATCCTAATGGTTTATATTTGTTTTGTTTTCATTATGTTTTACTAATCATTTACTAATCTGTTTTGTTTCAGCCGTTTAGACCTAAGATGCGTGCGTATAGACCTAAGTAGACTTAAGTGGTTATAAGATAGATCGCTAGACTAAGTGTAATGTGCGTGCTATCTGTACAAAGGTAAGCCACCTAACTTGGAGCGAATATATAGTTTTCCTTCCTTATCCCCCTCGTTTACCAAATAGAACGAAATCGTTCTCGCGATAATCGCGATCTTCTTAAGTATCAATTAGCCTACGCACGTACTTTCCGTGTACTCGATAGCTCCACGCCTCGTAAGTCATTATTACGACTCGTCTCCGACACTCATTTCTGCAACTGTCAATCTCGTCATGCATCGGGATCTTTGGTGGCTCTCGGGCTGGTGAGGCATTTGGGGCAACACGAGGGTCCGTCGACCTTAGTCGTCCTGGGTGCCAATCCGTGCACACGACCGGGGGATGGGCCCTGCAGTCGGAATCATTGCAAGAGCGTGCCTGCCTGCCCCTCTAGCACTTGGTGGCTATGTGGTTATGTTTGCATAGAGCCGGAGTATGGAGCATGCGCGTGATTCCGACTGTTAGGCCTCGCATAGGACCCTCGGATTGACTCTGGGTGTTTCACTGGTTCGTTGGCTGCCTTAGGTCATCGAGTAAGCCATGGCGAGGTTGGCGGTGGCAGGGTGGGCTAGGCGCGATCGTGAGAGTTCTGAGGTCGGAGTTGTCTTGTACACGGGAGTGCATCGCGTAGGCTAGTCGGTCTTTCGAATAATCGCGAATTCGTTCGGGCGCATCGCGATTTCTTACTTGCTCGCGTCTTTCATATTCCATTCCCTATTTTGATGGGAATTTGGAAATGTTAGAGTCCGTTGAAATAAAATATCTTAGCGTTGCGACAGTAGAGTTTTAGTATACCGAATCGAAACCACCTTTGTGAGACACGAAATAAAATATAGTGTCAGTAGAGTCACTTTAATTCAATTCGCTCCAAGTTAGATTAGGCTACTTTTGATACGGATAGCACCAGTAGGTTGCGCCACTAGGGCGCATGTCTCGATGCGGAGCCACCTCCACGTGGTGAGACCTGGTAATTGATATTATTTTCCAAAGAAAAATCTTTGGAAAATGATTCCAAGCTGAGAGCTACATATACATTGTTATATAAATTAAGAGAGATTTAAATATTTGTAAATTTAGTTTCCATTTTTATTGCAGGAAACATCATCGATAACATCGTAATTATTTCTCCTTTTTTCAGATTTTATTTCTGCGTTCCTGTTTGTTCTTATTTGAGAATTCGAATATTTCGTATAATATTCAAACTCTCGTCGTTTGATAGTTTATGCCATTTAGACGATGTGTTGACCAGCCCATCCAAATCCTACCCCCTTAAACAATTTAATAATTATTTTCTGATGCAATAGATATATCAAATTCACCTCTGTAAAATACTAAAGAATATCAACAAATGATAATATCACTCTCCTTGTAAGACACGTTTTTATGAAAAATGTTACCTGTACATTTATTGCAATGTTAAAGGATCTCAGGAATAATTATGGTAATGTTTAATTTTTCCAAAGTGGTTTTCTAGAGGAAATAATTTTTTAGTTATTCTTTGGTTGAGGAAATACGAATTTAGAATTGCAAGAAGTTAAAACCTTTAGTAAATTTTCGAAATTAACAGTTCACATCACGGACTCAAAAATTACAGGTAATCTCAAATGCAAAGAAAGGCACGCAACTGCGAAAGTTTAAGACCCGCGAGTTGGAGAGTACTGCAAATCAGACACTAAGCGTATTTCAGAGTTAAGTTACAAGGAAGTCGACATTCAGCCACTTGGAATAATTTCTCGAAAACAGACTAACAAGTTTCTAGTGCTTCTCAACTAGAACGTAATGAATATTTGTGCCAAAATGTTCAGTTATTCAAAAAACACTCCTATAAGAATAAAATAATTACGTAATACCCTGACACATCCCTTTTACTTATATCCTTCAAAAAATTGATAAACTCTTTCATAATCGAAAATTGAATACCAAGAAAACAGCATTAAAATTATTTCTCATGAAGAATTTTATCATACAATATTTTATTTCAAAAAATCAAACACAAATTATTTAAAATTTTTCATAATATAATCTACTAGATAGGATTTCCTGTAAGTAAATCTAAGATTTACAAAACTATTCAAAAATTTAATGAAAATAATTTAGATTCTTTCCCAACATGATCTACCAACTATCAATTTAACATATTCCCAAATAAAATTTAATTTCATTCACATTGATTATGCCACTACCATCACTGAAAGACCTTTTCTCATTAAAAAAGTCCAGTAGAAATATTTTAGTGGAGATCTCTGATAACACCGTCCACTGTATCTATCAATTATTAATTTGACACATTCTGAATAAATTTTAATTTCATTCACACAATTTGGCATATTCCCAAATAAAATTTAATTTCATTCACAATGATTATGCCACTACCATCACTGAAAGACATTTTCTCATTAAAAAAGTCCAGTAGAAATATTATAGTGGAAATCTCTGATAACACCGTCCACTGTATCAATCAGTTATTAATTTGACACATTCTGAATAAATTTTAATTTCATTCACACAATTTGACATATTCTCAAATAAAATTTAATTTCATTCACACCGATTATACCATTACCATCACTGGAAGACATTTTCTTATTAAAAAGGTTCAGTAGAAATATTTTAGTGGTGATCTCTGACGACACAGTCCACTGTATCTATTAACTATCAATTTAACATATTTCTAAATACAATTCAATTTCATTCCCAGTGATTATACCACTACCATCACAGGAAAACCTCTTTCATTAAAGAAATCCAGTAGAAACGTTTCAGTGGAGATCTCTGACGACACAGTCGACTGTACACGATAACAGGATTTTCGTTGCGGGTGCCAGAAAGTCTACATTTCATTACGTTGAAGCGTAAAAGAGATTTCACGCGGGCTATCATCAGCGTTTCCCTTACGAGTCTTTTATACGGCAACTTTCTTTCACGGTGACTCAACAATCTCGGTAGTTAACCGGCTGTCACTCGGGCCTCTTGGCAAAGGATGCTCTATACACAGGACCTTACTTAGCGATCCGGACCTAAGATTCTGCACGTCGATCATCGTTAAGGTGATAAGGCGCTTTCACTTAACTTAATCCGAGCTGGTAACGAGGATTAAGGTGAACTGGTTCGTTAGGGGCGAATAATGCTGCACTATTGAAGAAGATTTAGGATGGACCAGATGCATTATGCATTCGGAAGTTGCTGGAAAAAATGCGTCACCGGTGTGACTCGGATTCTTGTCATTAAACATCCATGTTTCACGTTGCTCTCGATACTGTTTCTTCGTGCATTTTGCATTACCCTCCTTCTTGCATCTACGAACTTACGTGCGTCTCAATGCTTAAACATTTAAGTGCTAACAGGTTAAATTTAGGTGCTAATAGGTTAAATTTGTGTACTAATAGGTAAATTGAACAGGAAAAATATATAAATGGCGATTAAAAGACTCTTTCAGAGTGTAAGAAAAATTTAAAAATTTTAGAACAGGAAAGAAAAATTCTAAATTTCAGTGTTTGAAAAATTTCACGTTGTCGTGATAATTTTTCAAATTTTTCTGCAATGGAATGGAATAAAAATTCGAACATCGTTAACTAGTTATGATGGGACGCAAAGGGTAAATATCTTCCGTTTTGAATTATTTATAGTAGCAGAGGTACCTTCTCACACGATTTTCGCGAACTAGCACACCGAACTGCAAGTTTCTAATGAAACTTAAAGCATTATTACAGGATAATTATAAAATACACGAAGGTATTTCAACAACTTCGCGATAACTTGCTAAATCGTGATTAATTTCGTGTTCCAGTTCGAGACTATGGACGGTGCTCGAGGATTAACTAGAACGGTCTCTTATTCGCCACTATATCACTACAAAATTACACACCATCAAGTTCGTTTAATTCCTCGAATTTCAATCTGACTGATGTTTAACTGGAGAAAAAAGAGGAATAATCTGTAAAAATATTTGTAAAAGTTCGCCAAATGAAATTCGACATACTGTTCGGAGGAAGTAGTGAAAATACTCTGAAAGTGCGATCCAACGAACGAAATATCCAGGAATCGCTTGAAAAACTCTCGTTTCGTTTGCACGCTCCGACAACCCCCTCGTGCAGAGATAAATCAAAAGTAACAAGCAAACAATTCTGGCGCGAAAAAGGGGAAGTTATGCAAGGGTAACGAGGGAGCTGGTCCCAGCGCAAGTTAGCGTGGCGAAGTAATTCAAGCAGATGTAAAAAGTGACTCTGACCAGATCGACTACGACGAGAACTACGCAAAGTGGAAATGGACTGTGAGAGAGGTCAGCAAATGGGACTCGCAACTGCGAGTTCTCCAAGTATTCCTGAATAATTACACCATACTTTTGCTTTATCCTCGCCAGACGATAAATTAATGCCCCGAGACTGATTTAAGCTGAATATATTAAAATTCTGCACACGAAATGCTTTACTTTTAACCCAAGATTCGTCGATTTTTTAAAAACTCCTGCAGTATTTTATTTAAAAAATTCTACTACAACTTGTGCACGCATTTTTATTTAATTTTAAAGTGACATTAGGTTTGATTAAAATAAAATAATCCTATTATCTATATTTTTCCAATAATTATACAACCGCAAGAAATAATTTTTGAAATTTGAAAATAAGATATACTAAAATTTTTAAACGTTTGGTAACACGTTCATTATATTAAAATAATTTTACACTCTGTGCAATTTTAATAATGTTTAAATTGTATTAAATTGCTGTACACGAAATGCTTTACTTTTAACCCAAGATTCGTCGATTTTTTAAAAACTCCAGCAGTATTTTATTTAAAAAATTTTACTATAATTTTTGCACGCATTTTTATTTAATTTTATTGTGACGCGTTTTAAAATTTGAGAAGAATTTTAAATTCTACAATTTCCAGAAATTCGGAAATAAGTCGATTTCGGTATTGGATAAATCAATTTTTTCATTGGCAATTAGGTTACTGTATCTGTATAAATTCTCAGACAGAGAACAGCGAATGTAGCTCTTCGCGCGATACCTAAACTGATTCCATATATCGAAAGGCTGGTAGATTTTTAGTAAATACCGATCCGTCGATAAAAACAGAACCTAATCCGAAATCAAATACCAAAGCGTTGAATTCGGAACGCGCTTCAACGAGATTCCATTTGCCACACGAATCAAACGCGAGTCATTTTTCAAACAGGATTGCACGAAAGCAGTTTGCGGTTTATATTTATGGGTTTACATGAAATCGACTGTAAGTCAGCTCAATTTTGTGCATGGTAAACCCACAGCGAGCGTGTAACAGGAAATACAAAAGCAGCTTACGCGAGCTTAAAGTGATTGAACTGTAACATACGAGAAATAAACGGGAAAGGATTTCTGTGCAGTAGATAAGCCAGGCAATGGTCAGACAGGCCCAACGTCGGGTTTCCCTCTTATATTTAATACTAAGTATACTTATTGGAAACTGACTACCGATCGAAGCTTTTTGCGACGCAATGTGACAGATGAAAAATCCCGTGTTCCAAAATGTTGTTCAATTAAGTATAATTAATTCCAATTTTTGACTAATTAAGAAATAAGTGAAACGATATCGGAAAAACATTATCGGAAACTTGATATATTATACTATGAATATATTTCATTTGATATGCGATAATAGGTAAGAAATTTAATTTTTCAAGACAAAAGGGGATTTAATGGGATTTATTTTGATTAATTTTGTGGTTATTATAGGATGATATTGGCCCGGAATACATTATGAAAATTGGAAAATTAAAACGGTGAATTAAATTCCATTCGATATAGAATGACGAATAACAAATTCTGTCTTTCAAAAGAGGGATCTATTAAATAAAATCTGTTTTAATCCCGCACTCGTTAAGGGATTGACGAGTATTATTATCACCACGATACCATATAAAAATTTCAAAATAAAAACATGGAACGAAATTTCTTTTTTAAGTTGTCAATCTAATAAATAACATAATTTAAAAACTAAAAATAAAATTCGCACCACCATGCAATCCTAAATCCAATACAAACAAACAACGTACTTTATTAATTATAATAAAAGAAAAATTCGACTCCAGAAAACGAATTTTTAGCTAGTACAATATTTTCCTCCTTTCTCAAAAAATTAATACCAATGATAATTATCTTCTTTAAATGAAATCTCTTTGAATTTAAACATTTCACGAAAATTCCCGGCAATTTCATTGCCAGAAAGTTTATTCGCAAACGAGTTGCAAGCTTTTAGATCCCTCGAAAAATATACACAAAACTGGTAAAAAGCCAGCAGTAAGTGATGGCTCGATTAACGAGACTGATGTCGCATAATCGTCATGAACGAAATTTCCAGGAGCGAAGTGGAAAAAATATTGGCCGAAATCGCGACGGAAAAATGGCATAACAGGCGCAGCAACGAGCACGATGAAAATTCCAATTTCCCGGGAACGACTCTCGCGGTCATCGATCTTATAAATCCGGCAGTCGCGATGGAACAATCGCGTTAGAGAGGCAAATGAACCACGGGAACAGATTACACGTTGCACGTGCAACGGGACGTGCACTAAACAACTCGTTGACGAGAATGCAGCTATTAGGTTGGTGCGTATGAAATGTCGGATTTTTAAGTGAATGTATAAAACTGCATATCTTTTTTCAAAATCTGTTTATTCGATCAAAATATGTTCCATTCGCATCAATACACCTTTCCTAACGAGACTTTAAAGCATAGATGCCTGTCTGAAAAAAAATCTGATCTTTAGAATCAATAAACTCTGATATTGAATTTTTCAAACTGTCTTCATTTTCATACTGTTCAGCCAGTAAAAACAGTTCTAAATATTTAAAAAAATGAAAGTCCGTTGGCGAGAGATCAGGTGAACAGGCTGGGTGCAGCAAAACTTCATATTTTAATTCATATAATTTCGCAACTGTTTTGTGCGATGTATGCGGCCGAGCATTGTTATGGAGAAGTAGTGGGCCATGCCGATTTGGAAGTGATGGGCGTATAATTTTCAATTTTTCATGGATCTCATCAATGTACTGGCAGTACTTTTCGGCCGTAATTGTATCCCCAGTTCGAAGGAACGAGTAATGAATTACCCCAGTTACATTCCACCAAACTGTGATTAAAATCTTCCGTGGATGATGTGATGGCCTTGGAGTATGGGCACAAACCACATCCCTATCAAGCCACCGAGCACACCTTTTTCTGTTGTCGTAAAAAACCCATTTTTCATCACAGGTAATAATCCGATCAAAAAATGGCTCTCGATGAAATCGGGTTAGTAACGATGAGCATACGTTCAACCGTTCCAGCTTATTTCGCTCGGTTAGTTCGTGCAGTACCCACTTATCCATTTTCTTTACCTTGTCAATTTCAGAAAGATGTCGTAATATTGTTGTATGGTCAACGTTCATCCTGATAGCAAGTTCTCTCGTGGATACAGTTGAATTCGCTTCCACCAATGCCTTCAGATCATCATTTTTCACAGAAGTTTTGGGTCTTCCACGCGGATCATTTTGTAGTGAAAAATCACCAGAACGAAATGTTTCAAACCAACGCTGCATTTTTCGATCGTTAACTGTATTCTCCCCAAACGCTTGGTTTATGTTGCGTGCAGCTTTCGCAGCATTATTACCAAGTTTATACTCATACAAAAAAATTACACGAATATCGGTTGAATTCAAATTGGTACAAAATTCAAAACAAATAACAAAAGGGAACACTTTCGCGAAAATCTCCTTTGTGGAAATGTGACACTGGCAATGGACAGTGCGACTATAAACGAGGTTATGCCAAAAACAAAAGTATAACGAAAGCAGGGAGACAAACGTTCGCATGTAAAAAAAATCCGACATTTCATATGCACCAACCTAATAATTTTTTCGCGTATTTACCACCGAGTGCTCGCGTGCCAATTCTTCAAGTCGCGAACTGCGGCCACGCGGTTTCCGATAGTCCATTCACTATTCCAGCGAGTTTTACGATCGGCTAAGTATCGGCTAATTTGACTGCTGCTTAATTACGTATGTTAGAAGGAGTGTGATTGTTATGACGAAGTAGGCAAGTTTTGTGTGATAACAATGGTGCGTTTCTCGAAAATACAAGAGGGGGTTGAAGTAGAGTATGGGGTAATATACTAAAATTTTTCTTTGATATTTGTGGTACACATAGCATGTAGTGATGTACTATATTTATAGTGAATTGTACTAATAGTGTAGTAAAGATGTAGATAATATTTTTGTTACAAGGAAGAGATGGTTCATTACAATAATTTTCCAAAATTATTTCGAATAGATTATTCGATAAATTATTTTCTTTTTGGTATTTGTGGTACACATAGCATGTAGTGATATACTAGTAGCGTAGTATAGATGTAGATAATATTTTTGTTACAAGGAAGAGATGGTTCATTACAATAATTTTCCAAAATTATTTCGAATAGATTATTCGATAAATTATTTTCTTTTTGGTATTTGTGGTATACATAGCATGTAGTGATATACTATAACTGTAGTGGATTCTACTAATAGCGTAGTATAGCTATAGATAATATTTCTGTTACAAGGAAGAGATGGTTCATTGCAATAATTTTCTAAAATTATTTTGAATAGATTATTCGATAAATTATTTTCTTTTCGGTATTTGTGGTACACATAGCATGTAGTGATATACTAATAGCGTAGTATAAATATAGATAATATTTTTGTTACAAAAAAGGGATGGTTTATTACAATAATTTTCCAAAATTATTTTGAATAGATTATTGAATAAATTATTTTCTTTTTGGAGGAAAGTCGTTATTATTTTATAATAAAGATATAAATGCGTTTCGAGTTCATAGAGTATTGATATATGTACATAATAATATTGATACTTGTAGTTACCAGTAATGTAGTTGTGTATGTGTAGCCTCGGAAGGAATATTCGAGTCTGTTGGATTTACAATGTCCCTCGAGAGGGCAGAGAGCAAAGGGTTAAACATGAAATGGGTTTCGAAGATTGTAGTATGTTCGAGGAGTCGTGGTATTCTGATATTGATTGTAAATGGCTGTAGTCTGTTCGAGAGCTGCTAGTATTGTAGTATCGATTGTAGATGGCTGCAGTTCCAGTAGGAACAATTTTTTGGTCAAATAAATTGGAAGATGTATGTGAGTGATAATAGTAGAATGAGAGAAGAAATTGGAGTTGTTTGATTACATGGGAATTGCAAGAAAAAATTGAAGTGTTATACTGCTATATGAAACTGCAAAATTAAGAAATATTTTGGGAAAAAAAAGAACATTCATAGATATTATCTTGGACAGAGAATTGTCAAAAATACTAGCTTGATATACTAACAATAAAAAATATTTCTTTGCTAAATATTGAACTAAATATTAAACTATTTGTAAATTCCAAACAAATACAACAGACATTACTTTCAACCCCTATTTTTAATTTACACCCCCAATTTCGCCAACTCAAATTAAATCCTTAAATAAAATGTAAACACTAAACAAATTTTGTTAGATATTAAACCAACCTACTTTTTCAAAAAATACAATCATTCAACAACCGTTTAAAAAATTTCTAAATTCCACAAATAATTATAAGAAGTATTTACAAAATTCCACGAATTTTGATCTCGAATAATCCTCAAGTATAGAAAACGCGTAACATAATCCAAGTGTGTTACTTCCAAGGAAAAGATTGCAACCGTATAAACGAAAAAGCAATTTTCTTCGATTCCGATATGGTGGTCCGCTTCGAGATAGAGGGACAGAGAGGTCTAGAGGCAGGGAGGGAGGAAGAGAGAGAGAAGTACATGTAATAAGGGATGGCAGATATAAGATCGAGTTAGTAACAAGTTTCCAAATAACGGTATCACGACTCGGTCTGCAAAATCTCTCGGGTCGAGAGATGATAACAAAAAATAAATCGTAACAAAATCAACGTCGAGTGGTTTTCATTTCTCTGACAAACTTGCTATCCCTCATTGCCCCCTCTCCAACCTCGGAAATCTAATTTCCGGCGATAGTATTCCGCGTACGTTCCATTTAAATAGAAACATCAATCAAATGAATTATTTCCAATTACCCTTTCACCCTTGTTCACGAGAAAATTGCGAACATCCGTTCGTCGATACTGACGATTCAAAATTAACCTATATGTAAATACATACGTCTTTCTTAACATGAGAATATTCGCATAACTCTCTACGGTATTACGTCATTTAAAAGTTAAATACCCACGTGCTTCTCATGTTTAAATTTTATTATTTATTTTTATATCGATAAAGAATTATGTTCCCTTAATATCTTAATTTATTAACATAAATTAATATTAAATAATTATCGTATAGTAACTATTATTTCTTTTAGAGAAATTATGGTTAGAGAGGATTGATATTAAAAGGATTACATTAATTTTCCTGAGTATTTGGATGTCTGACGGACTTAGTTACATATCAATTATTCGATGTCACGAATCTCTTGTTCATAAATTAGATATAAATTTATTGACCCGAAAACATAAATAAATTTACAATCAAATTAAGAATTCAAATTATTTTTGTCTTCGACAGAAAAGTAAAATTGTTATTCAAACGCCTGTTTCCTTAACAGGCGATTCAATTGAAATCCAATTATCGTGAAATCATATTTAAAGTTGTAATATTTTATTCTGAAATTAAAACTCAATAAAACAGACTGCGAAGGAAAAATATTATTTCAAAATAAGTCTCCACGAAGCTAAAAACAAAATAAGTTTCAACTCAAAATTAACCTTCTGTGCAACGAAAGCTTCTAAATTAATTTATTCCTGCAAAATTATTAATATTATAAAATTACTATTAAATACATTATCGATAAATAATTCCATATCCCAAAGAACAAGTAATTTAATATGGTAATTAAATAAAATTATTTACACGAATATTTATTCCTAAATTTTCAAGTTAATTTGTTATTTCAACAATTTATCTTCTAGGAAAAAGAAAAATCGAAGAAAACACTCAGAGTTCATCTGCATAAGTCCCAAATTTCGATCTCTTATTCTTCCAGATGGTGGAAAATCTACTCACCCTTGAAAGTTTCATTCGTTAACCACTTTTCGTTTCCAGATCGAACAAAGTCGAGAAGGGAAGAGGTCATCGATGTTCATAACAGACTTTACTCTGGTTTTTAAGCGAGCTTCGGCCAGCGGCTCGATAAAAGCTAGGCAAATACAGATGCAAGCCAGAGTTCGCTCGCTTCCACTTCACTTGCAAACAGTGTATCTAGCATCGACCGGAACCGCCATTGCGAACACAGTTCCGCGTGGCGTAAGCCGCGGTGCGTGCAGAACTAGCATAATTAATATTCACGGTACGCTGCACCGAAGATTGTTGGATAAATGTTCGTGAATTCGTAAACACAGAAATGCCAGCGAATCGTGCTCGCCCAAGATTTTTGCTGATACGTTCGAAGAATACATTTCGGGGGTGGTGAAATCGTTCGGTGAGTTTGGATTGTAGATGCAGGAGGAATGGCATAATTGCGGAAGAGAAGTTTGCGGGCATGTAATTGGAAGTGATCACGAGAAAGAAAGCTTCAAGCTGCGAAATTAAGCAAGAATTGTCCGAGGTCGTTCTTCCGTGAGAAATTCCAATTTTGGTGAAATCATGTCGAATTAAGTCGAAGAAAGGGTAGTTTAATTCAGATATTCGCAGATTCTACGAATATCCAGAGTGTTTGAGATCCACAATTGTGGAAGGAATAAATTATTTTCTCCGTATGCAGAATTTTAAGAAAATCAAGGAAATTTGTTTATAATTGTTGAGGAAAATTCTTTAAATTTTGTAAATATTCGTAGTCTCATAAATATGAAATTGACTCAGTTTATGAAGAAATTTCTTTATCATAATTGAGGATAGAGCATTCATTCATTTTCGTAATTTAATAAAATTCTTGGGAATTAATTTCAAAGAAACCAACCCCCATTCTTCCTTAATTCAAATCTAATCTTCATCTCCAATTCAGTCATAAATTGGGTTCTTTCTTCGTTCGCAAATAACCCAATTCCAGTCTCGAGAAATTCTTTTCCTATGCTGAGCTTCGCGAGAAGGAATAAAGAAATCAAAGAAGTGAAAGGTACCTTTGTTTATAGGAATATAGAAATAAAAATTAATTCCTAAACTTTAAAAACAATTTTCCAAAGAATTGCGACGTTTTAAATACAAAATCAAATTAATTTCAGAAGAAATCACATTCAATAGTAGTTCTGCATAAAACAACCCTTATCTATAAAATCATTAGATATTCAACTAACTATTCGGAAAATAAAACACTCAGGAATCAATGTCATAGGTATCTACTTTCATCCATTTTTATAAATTTTAATCAAGACTTAACCATTAATTTAATAACCTCGTTTTACACAAGCATAATACATAAATAATCCAATTTCAACAAATTCTAATCTCAGAATTAGATTATTAAAATTAAAAATTACCACGTAAACAAAATTAACATTAGGACTACCAACGTATAATATATACCTACATATAATATATACACAAACAGCAAATGAATCGGCAGAATAAAGCTGATAAATATTGTAATACTTTAATATTTAATATATAATATAATATATAATTCTATTCAAACAAAAATTAATACTAACTTTGCCAAAAATAGTTGTATACTTTGAGTCATTTCAACTCACTCATTTCAACCCCTTTGGTACAGTATTAACCACATACCCTCATGTCGTCTTTATGTACAATAAAATTTAAAAACAAACCTGTCAAAAAATCATCTACCACCATTTCCACCCCTTCGATAATTTCAGTATTACGCACATACCCTCATTTCATCTCCATCTACCATAATATTCAAAAACAAATTTGTCAAAAAATCATCTACTATCATTTCCAACCCTTTCCCTTTGACAGCTGCAGAGTTAACCACATACCTCCATTTCTACTTTATCGGAGATACGCAAAGGCAGGTCCGTCAAAAAGGCATCGACTATCAGTTCTATACCCCCAAGAGAGCACTCACTCACGTGGTCCACGCGAGTAGGTGTATCTTCACAGGTCCGGAACGCGGTGGCTATTTCCACGAGTGTTGGCAAGACGGAAGGGACCAGAGACCCGGAGGAAGCCGACCATGGCACAATAGGACCCAGAGGATGGATCTCCAAGCTGCACACAATGGGACGCACACGGCGATCGTTATGCATTCGCGGCGCGATTTGGCCGCCATGCCAACTTATTTCTTCCGGCCACCAACTGTTCGAAAGCTTCTATACTCTGCACGCCAAGGCCTCGTTTTTGTGTCTAGCTCTATCTGTCCTGCAGCAACCAAGTCGAGCCTTCGTCTGTTATCCGTGTTCCGTGGTTTAAAATACTTCAATTTCAGCCCTGTTCCACGCGGTGTCTGACTAGTTGTAACTCGGTTGTTGCGAGTCGGTTTCCTCGAGTCGTTCGAGGGCTGTTTTGGTGTATCGAGAAGTGGTCGGGTTCGTGGAGAAGTCTTTGCGAAATTGTACGCTCGTGCAATTGGAGTGGAGAGATCTGCGAGCTAGAGCGATTTCCAGAAGAAAGGTATGGTTTATATCGTGACCTATTTTACAGACTTTTGTTCAGGTGTCTGCGTTCGAGTGTTTAAATACAGTTACGTGCAGCGTTCTGCATTAAATTATAATTAACCCTTTGCACTCGAGAGACGCCTCTCAGTCGCCATTTAATCAAATTCTAAAGATCGATGTTAATTGATTTATCAAATTTACAATTACCCAACGATACGTGGAATGTTGAAGTAAAATAATTCCACATCTTAATTTGCATACGATTTTTTATTTACAGTTTTAAAAATATCGTCAACCTTATGGCAGAAAGTCTTCGAATTACTATTCTTCTGTAACGAAAAGATCACTGAGTGCAAAGGGTTAATTATATTTATTCATAGGATTGACGATTTAATTCTTTGAAGTCCGAGAATTTTTAATTATCCGAATTGCAAAGGACTTTTGAAGGAACATTCTTTGAGATTAATGGCTCCGTTGTGAAACCAAAAATATTTAAAAAATTTGTGAATTTAGGTGCATAGTAATCTCCTGCTGATTTTTAATTTATTACCAATGGGAATAAAAGTGTAAACATTGATAATTACCTCCAACTCCAAAATTAATTACATTTATTAATGAAATAAAAAATTGGAATTTCTTGTTTTTTAAATATGTTGTACAATTATGTTGAACTTCTGTCCACAGAAAATTATTTGGATGTACATAAAGTACGATAAATTCAGAATATTGTTTCATGTATAATGCAAATGAATTATAATAGTTCTTTGAGATTAATGGCTCTGTTGAAAATCTAAAAATGTTTAAAAAATTTGTGAATTTAGGTGTATAGTTATCTCCTGCTGATTATTAATTTTTTAACAATGGGTATAAAGGTGTAAAACATTAAAGATTGTGTTTAACTTCAAAATTAATTACATTTATTAATGAAATAAAGAAAAAATGGAATTTTTTGTTTTTTAAATATGTTCTACAATTATGTTGAACTCTTGTCCGTAGAAAATTATTTGGATGTACATAAAGTACGGTAAATTCAGAATATTGTTTTATGTATAATGCAAATGAATTATAATAATAATAACACAAGCGAATAATAAATATGATTTTGCGTCTATATTACGCGTCTGTGTAAATGAAAGGATTGAAATATACTTTCAACAATTTCAAACCGATGCAAGACCGTGTTCCATCCAATTACGGCCAACGAAATGTAATTTACGAAGACAACACGTTAAATTAATTTTGCAAAATAAACTACGAAATTCGGATAAAATATAATCTGTTTGACGTGCAAAAACTTTTCGCCGATTAAACATTTTGAAAATTTCAATGAAATTGAAAATTAATTCGAATTGTCCTAAAAAAAATTCTTAAACTTCTAAATATTCACTCTAAATATTCTAAAATTTTCTAATACCCCCCACAAATTTTTCTGGAATTTAAAATTAATTTGAAATTAAAATTCATTCTAAATTTAAAAATTTGTACCAATATTCCTACAAATGATTGGGAATCTTTTAAAAATACTTGGAAACCTTCAGTAGAATTTCCTTTTATATTGATTCCAGAATATCCCAAAATTTTTCATAAACTTCTACCAACATGTTCACCCTTTATCTCAAATTTTTCAAAGTGCTTTTGAAAATATTCCGACATTTCACCATTTTTTTTAAAACTTCTTTTCCACTTTTTAAAAAGAATTTACAAAATTGTATTTCTTTCCTTAATCTCTAATATTTCCACAGACTATTTTCAATTTTTCAAAATTCGTCTTGCACCCTCCCAAAGTTTACTTGTACCCTTCTCAAACATCCCTAAATACTTCTCAAAAGCAATTCTCCAAACTTCTCTCAAACCATTATCCACAACCCCTGAAACTTCGCAGTTTCCAAAGTTTGCTCAAACCTCTATCAAACTTCTCCAAATATTTCCAACCTATTTTCCCTCTCATATCATTCCTCTCACACTTCCATCCCAAATTTTCAACCTTCCCTCAGGTTTCTCGAACTCTCTCTCTCTCCCAAAATTTACTTTCCAAACTCCACCCTCTCCAACCTTTCCCGAAGTTTATCCAAAACTCACCGCATATCGATCTCGCATGCGAACTCGTGGAACACGAATTAATTAATTATTTAACTAAACCATCGTATTTGAAACCACCATACTTTGAGAATCCGTTCGAAAACACAACACTTATCACTCACCCCTTTTTCTCTTCCCCTCTCTGGCAAGAATTAAATTACGGCTGTCATTTCGTGCGGCGAAAATTCGACTATCGTGAATCGATGCTCACCGAGTATGCTACATTCGATATCGTTGTGTTTGAGTTCGCCCACGTTGTGTGTCTTGATTGAAAACCGAGAGTCGAAATTGCTCCTCGCAAATAATTCCGCGTCGCGGACCGCTGGCGCGTTTCGGGGTGGCTTTATTTAGCCACTTTGTTTGGATTTTCGTTCCACGAGCGTCCAAAGGGACGGTTCTCATCTTCGCTGAACTCGTTCCTTCGAATATTGTTTCCCCGCATTCCAAAGATAATATCGCCCGGCGTTCCGCGTAGTCGTTTCCGGTTCAAAGAAGGTTCTGGTCGTAAAACTTGATTTGTTCCAGTTTTTCGGCTCTCGCGATGAACGTGTAATTTGAAGCCGATGCCACGGTCCTTAGACTTATGAATTATTTATTGTATTCCGGAATTACTGTTTCTCGAAGTGCTTTGCATTTTTCGAAGATTGCTTTATTTAGATCGCGTGGGGTGGGTCAGGAGTAACTAGTAAATTTAAGACAATGTCAGGTTTTAAATTTTATAGCGATTGCAGACTTCGATATGATAATTTCGATTCTATAAATATGTTAATACGTGGTATAAGGTTGTATTGAAATTTTTGAAGAGTTTGGAGAACGTATTGGTTTGTTCGAAAAGTTCGTGCCGATTTTTGGTAGGTGAGGTAAGTCTGAATATATCAGGACGATTGAAAACAAATGTACATCAGGCATATTTGGAAAAAAGTTTGGATACGATACGTTAATTTCTGTTAGTTTTATACAGCTTTGAATATGGAAGAGAACCAAGTGCATTTTCAATTTTCCTTCAAAGTCGGCACGAACTTTCCGGACAACACAATAGATTTAGTATAGGTAGCACTAGAAATTAAGTTTTGCTCCAATCCCAAGTTTCACACGTGCACGTGTACTGCTTTAAGTATACTACCCCTAAATTTCACTCATTTAAATATTCCAACCCCAAATTTTATATATACCTTCGCGTTCATTTTTAAATATACTACTTCCAAATTTTACGTACACGCAAATAATTATTTCTCAATATTACATTTTTGGAAAATAATCTGTTTGATCGACTCGGTGCGAAGAAACTCGAAGGAACCATCACACCGTCAGAGTCAGCGATATATTAAATGATAGACGGGTACCCGGCTTCGATCTCTCGTTTTGCATACGAGAGCGATTTGGCCTGCTCGCCAACTTATTCCTTCCGTTAGTGACTGGTTCCCGTGAAAAACACCCACCTCCGGCTGCTAGTCAAAATTGCTTTTCTATTTTCCGAGTAACTCATTACCCGGGCAATATACATTTTGCAGTCTCGCTGGGGCTGGTCGGGCCAAAGGCATGCCTTTTCAGGATGGATTAACTCTCGCGCGCTGATCGAACGCGAACGATGCCTCAGAGTATCGAATCTGAGGCTGGTATTTTAATCAAATACGCTAGATTGAAAATGGTCAATCTTCGCTTTCATCGATATCGTTTCATCGTTACTCCGAGGGAAATAAAGTGGAAACGTATTAGCCGGGGTTGTTCGTCAATGATAGGAAAGAAATCGAGTTAAGGTGCGCGGATTTCATGCGTTGCCGAAGATCGAAGCGAGCTAACCTCTCATTGACGGAGTTGATGGAAGGAATTTTAGTGCGGGGCTGTGGTATAGGTAGATTAGGTTTTCTAATGTAATTCTGAGGGTAAGAGATGGCATAGAAAACTGTTTTTCTAATATAATGGCGAGGGTAAGATATGGTATAGAAAACTGTGTTTTTAACATAATAGCGAGAGTAAATCAGGATGGGAATTTTTATATGGTTGCAAAATATTTTATAAAAATACGATTAACAGGTAAGAAATTAATTATGATTCGCAGGGAAATGAATTTAAGTGATTGAGTATGGTATAGGAAGCTTAGTTTTTCGAACATAACGGCGAGGGAAAGTCACGCTTGGAATTTTTATTTGGGTGCATAATATTTGAAGAAAATACGTCTTTCGAATATAATGACGAGGGTAAGTCACGCTGGAATTTTTATATGGTTGCAAAATATTTTATAAAAATACTATTAATGGGTAAGAAATTAATTATGATTCGCAGATGGATGATATTTTAGTGTATGGTTATGGTATAGGAAACTTAGACTTTTTTTAAGTAATGGTGAGGGTGAGTCACGCTTGGAATTTTTACTTGGTTGCAAAATATTTTATGAAAATACGATTAACAGGTAAGAAATTAATTATGATTCGCAGGGAAATGAATTTAAGTGATTGAGTATGGTATAGGAAGCTTAGTTTTTCGAACATAATGGCGAGGGAAAGTCACGCTTGGAATTTTTATTTGGGTGCATAATATTTGAAGAAAATACGTCTTTCGAATATAATGACGAGGGTAAGTCACGCTGGAATTTTTATATGGTTGCAAAATATTTTATAAAAATACTATTAATGGGTAAGAAATTAATTATGATTCGCAGATGGATGATATTTTAGTGTATGGTTATGGTATAGGAAACTTAGATTTCTTTTAAGTAATGGTGAAGGTGAGTCACGCTTGGAATTTTTACTTCTTGCAAAATATTTTATGAAAATACGATTAACAGGTAAGAAATTAATTAGGATTCGCAGATCAATGAAATTTTAGTGGTTGGGTATGGTATTGGAAGCCTAGTTCTAACATAATGGCGAGGGTGAATCACACTTACAATTTTTATTGTACTTGGTTGCAAAATATTTTATAAAAATATGATTAACAAGTAATTACGATTATTAATTAATCGAAGAAAATAGTGCAGAAAGAATTATTTTACATTTGTAAAATATAGAGTAATGACAGAAATAACTTTATATTTCGAGAAATACCCAGGTTTTTATTCAATCCTGGCAGAAACGCTCTGACATTCGAATATCAGAAATTTCAAAAAATATTTGTATCGTAGAATTCGTGTCAAAAAATATTCTCGTCAATTTTCAAAACTAACGCATTACGGTATTCAGAAATACGATTACGACATCGCGAGATTAGTATTGTAAGAAACGAAGCAATTTATGAATTATAGTGCAAGAAAAATTCGTCGATTTTATAAAAACAATTTCCTGTCTTATGAATTAAGTCATCGAATTCTCACAGTTCTGAACCAATGTTTTTTCCCCCCCCCCCCCCCCACAAAAACCATTAACAAGAAGTAACAATGAGCATGAAATACTTTCCATAATGTCGAAACAAAATCACTTTCTATTAACCCTTTGACTGCGGTACATTTTCGAAGAGAATCATCAATACAGACGGCGTGATATTTGACAATTGACAGAACAATATTGAAACAATTGCCGATATTCAATTCCTATGTTAGATTTCAGGTGAAATCAATTGGTAAAGTAGCAAAAGTGATAGAGTAAAAAAATCTAGAGAGCGTATATTTAAGTCTTTCGTATATATTGATAAATTTGTGAGGACGTATATATACGTCTTTCGTAGTGAGAGGGTTAATCCACCATCAAAAACAGAAACACTCGAACTAAATTTCCCATCGAAAATAATAAACTCCATACACAAACACAGCCCCACGAACACGCTAGATAACCAAAATACACACGCAAGTAACCATCTTACGTGGAAGCATCGAACAACAAGGGACATTGGAGTTTTCCACGTTCGGGAGCCGAGAAAAACTCACCCCTTCGCAGCCCCTCTTAAATAACGTACTCAATTATTTATTTCTGCCTTTCTCCGCTCCGCCAGCGGCTGGTCCCCGACCATTCGAGGATCCTTCTTTTGTTCTAGAGGAAACGAGCGACCGGCCGTGCCCGTAATTTAGTCCCGGCGAGACTCAGCTCGGAGGATAGGTGGAAACGCGTAATGAAAAAGTATGCGGCAGATCTGCCGACCTGCGACCGGCCGATTTCCGCTTCGCAAAACGCCGAGACACCGATATTTTTCAATTACCACGCGCGGTGCACGGTTTATTTAGTTTGCCTACGACCCCACTGCTGTTCTCGGATGTGAACAGCCGGGGATAGGCCCAATTGCTGATGCTCGAGGACATTTGAAATATTTTATCGTTCTTTGTCACGATACGCCTGAAGTTGGAGCGTATTTCGATCATTTTCTCTTTGTATTTCATTTCATTCGATTATTTTTTAAATGGGAAAATAACGAGAGCGAGATAATGCGAGTTTTGAAGAGGAATATGAGAAATAAGTTTGCGAGTGATTTCGCTGGAGGGAAATATCTTTTTGATTACGGTTTCGGGTGGTGTTGAAGCCTTTTGTTACTGCAGGTGAGTGTACCGAGGGTAACAAAAGACAGCCAATATTGAGTGTTTGATGTGTGCTGAAGGTCACTATAGTCACTCAACGTCAAGTGTTTACTGTATGCTAAAGGTGGCTATGGTTGGTCCACGTTGGGCGCTCTCTTTGTGCTAAAAATGACGATATTCGTCTCATATACGATCATATTAGTTAATAACTCCGTCATTCGCTTTTGTCAGTGATCATAAAAATGATTTAAATCGTGTAAGATTTGGCTCGAGATGTTATAAGCTTAAAAAAATTAATTACATAATTAATTATGTAATAAACTGTTGAAGCTAAGAGTTTTATTTCTACTGATCTGCAAAGTTATTATTTTACTCGTTTATTATAATTATTACGCTATTGCATTCGGCATTATTCATAATTTAATTATGGAAAAGTATTGAACTACTCTAAATACTTTTTATAGGATGAAATTTAATTATAAATTAAAATTTCCTCGTCGCTTTTTTTAATTTATTAATAATACGAATAAAGTGAGTTTAAACCATCAAGAAAACTGCAGTATCGATGAAAGCAGTATATCGAATGAAGTACTCCGAAATTATACAATGAATTACATAATCATATAATTATAATTACTATCTAATTATATTCAACCGTAATATCCAACCAATAATATCTATTACCAAATAATTTCTCCCGACGGTTTGCCGATTCCATAAAATAACACCAAAACATTACGTCCTGCCATCAAACATAAATTAATTAGTACCCTCGTTAACGGCAATAATTTATCTGCCATAATAAACTCCGAAATGACCATTTCCAAAATTTCCATTCAAAATTTCGCATTCGATGTCATCGCATCACTTTACTGCGTGATTTTTCATTTAACGTACATGTAGGATCGGATTTTCAGTGGATTGACTTAAGATAGCATTGTTGGTTTCTTAATCCTTTGACTGTCACCGAAATCACATATTTCCCTCAGGACGCCACGGGAGTGTACCGCTAGATGCAAGATTTATTCTAATATGTTTTTGAGATTCTAATAAAAATTTTTAATTGTTCAATGGGGCACTTTTTATTCCAAAGTATCTTCTAATTAGCGATTATATTCGGAGTGCACTAACTGTCAATTTTCATTCAATGTAGTTCAATGTAGTTCAAGTAGTTCAAGCGCTTGAAATCACCAATGACCAATGTGGCAGTCAAAGTGTTAATAGAATAAAATAAGCTTATAAATAGAATGACAACAGCTGGTTATGAGACAATAGAGATTCGCTATGAGCAAGCTCTTCTGATCTTTCTTGAAACTGACTGACTTTAGACTTTGACACACTGACAACTCTTAGACGGAAAACAGACTGCAAAAAGACTGACTTGGACTTTTTAAAACTGACTCATCCGCGCCTTTGCACCCTTATTTAAACCATTCACTCTGTCCTTTTTCATACACAATCATGCCTCTTCCCACGCAACCTCGGTGGGCCAGGTACTTGAACCAGTCTGGACGCATCCCTAAACTTTCACTGGACTCTACCATAAATATTCTTTGCAGCCAATCCTCTTGCACGTGGTGACTTTCGTTCTAATTGTAAGCCCAAACACTCTTGACATTCCTTCAGAGCCGTACTTATTCCAATCCCACATATATATAAATCCTAATATTTTTGGAAGCGTGTCTGTGATTGAATACCACAAAATTGTCTAGGTCTAGCTGGCCTAGGTGATCTACAGAAATATTGACGAAGCAATGATGAATACAGATATCACAGAATCTAAGCATAATCTTCTTAACCATTTGCATTCGAGAGGTCCCATTCCAATCCAATAATTTTACACAGAAACTATGTCCTATCACCGGCTATTATTTAGTAATCCAGTCTTCAAAATCACTTTCGCACGCAATATTCCATATCGCCCAGGGTTTCATAAATTGAAATAGAAAATGCAAGTGCAACGACGAGTTATCTCGTCATCGCTCAACAACGTCGGGGCAGGAAAAGAAGAACTAACTCGTTACCGGTGAACAATGTGTTAATTTTCGAAATTTCTTCCTATTTCTTTTCCCCTCCTCCCATCCATAAAACACTTGACCAGTCCTAGTAAATTTAGCGTTAATCGCCTAAACCATGATCGTTACAATCACCCAGAGGATCCCATCAAACCGCCCCCAATGAACAGCAATAAAATCCAACCCATGAAGGAAAGACCCCCACGAAGAACCCCATAAACGCGCATAAACGTTTCCCTCGGACTCCCTCTTGCTTCGAGAGCTAGACTCTCCTATAACCTCGCCGAAACTGAAACAGAAAATTGCGCATAAAACGCAGAGTCTCGGCAGAATTATTGGCGTAACGTCGCAAAATGAAAGCGGCGAGGATGATCCGCTCGCATTAAAGAACGCTAACAGCCACTTCGCGCAACGATAACCAGCGTCAGAAGCGGTCGTCGCGTAACAGACACGAGAATTACGGTATGAACAATAAAAAGCATTCTTAGCTGTGGCGAAATTACTGCCGGATGAGTCGTGTTCATAACTTCTCGTTAACCGAGCCAGCAGTCCTTTTTCACCCCGCCGCACTCCGCTCGCTGACCCCGTGTGTATCATTGCCAATTTTCTTCTGGCGCCGTAACATTCGCGGTAAGAAGTCGAGCTGATGCTCGTTGTGTATCATTGCCAATTTTCTTCTGGCGCCGTAACATTCGCGGTAAGAAGTCGAGCTGATGCTTGGAGAGAGAGAGAGAGAGAGAGAAACGGAGAGACGGGATCGTTAATGGGTCGAGCAACTTGTCATTCACGAGAGAAAGTTAGGACAGGGCAAGACGCGCGCGATCCTATCACGCGCCGCGAGTAATAAACAATTCCGAGGAAGGTAAATGTTATGAAACTTGGGCGAAGAAGATTGCTTTCGGTTGTCGTGCCGTGAAAACACCGAGCATGATCGTAACTTTGAATATGGCGTCGGGGTGCCGCGTGTGGGACAATCTGCTCATTCTCCCCGGGGAATGGGAGTCTTGGGAATGCTAGGGAAAAATTTGGAAGGGCTTGATTCGTTATTCTTGATGTTTAAGAATGAGAATTTTCTTATTGGGATTGGATATATGTTTATTGGAAAAATATACAGTGATATAGGGTACGGTATAAATTTCATCGATATAGCTTTTGGAAAAGACAGGTATTTTTAATACTAAATATACCACTATCAAATGACTGATTAATGCAAAGGCTGTGGAATCCTTGAAGAATGGAATAACAGGAGACAAGCTTGATTCGTTATTTTTGATGTTTGGAGATGAGAATTTTTATTTGGATTGGATATTTGTTTATTGGAAAAATATATAGTAATATATAGTATGGTGTAAATTTCTTTGGTATAGTTTTTACAGAAGACAAGTATTTTTAATACTAAATATACCACGATCAAATGACTGATTAATGCAAAAGCTGTGGAATCCTTGAAGAATGGAATAATAGGAGACAGGCTTGATTCGTTATTTTTGATGTTTAGAGATGAGAATTTTTTTATTAGGATTGGATATATGTTTATGGGAAAAATATATACTAATATAGGACGTGGTGTAAATTTCTTATAATAATATATATATATATAATAGTAATATGTAATAAAGTAATATGTGGTCTAAATTTCTTTGGCACAGTTTCTGGAAAAGACAGGTATTTTTAACACTAAATGTACTATGGTCAAATGACTGATTAATGAAAAAGCTATGGAATCTTAATGGAATAACAGGAGACAAGCTTGATTCGTTATTTTTGATGTTTGGAGATGAGAATTTTTATTAGGATTGGATATATGTTTATGGGAAAAATATATTGTAATATAGGGTGTGGTGTAAATTCCATCGATACAGTTTTTAAAAAAGACAGATGTTTTTAACGCTAAATGTACCACGGTCAAATGGCTGATGAATGAAATAGTTATGAAATCTTTGAAGAATGGAATAATGGGAGACGGGTTTGATTCGTTATTTTTGATGTTTAGAGTTGAGAATTTGATTTATTATTTTTGATATTTAGAGATGAGAATGTTTATTTGGTTTGGATATTTGTCTATAGGAAAAAGGGTGTGGTGTAAATTTCTTTGATGCAGAAAATATACGTTAGATTTGAATAAACAGCACAAAGTTCTTGACTCTAACTCTTGATAAATTTTGATGTGTCTTAACCTAATTAAAAAATTATATATATTCGTATGATTTCTATAACTGGAATATAGCTATATGTACTTATGCACAATTAAAATAAAAATCTTATTAACTTAAATCACTATACACTAACCCAACTAATCTCAAAAGAAACATCTTTAACGAAACCAATATTAATACTCGAATTTAAATTTCCAATATATAAAAATGGATAATTTGTGTTAGATTAAAACAAATAGTATAATATAAATTAGTAATATAAATTATAATTAGTATAACTAAATTATAATTATTATAATAGTATAAATTTAACTGTACAATGTCTACATAACTTCCTAATTATAATAAATAAACCACTACATACATCTCTGCAAACTTAACCTAACTTCAAATACACATCATTAAATTCACCAATAAAATAAAAAGAAAGATAATTATAAGACCAATAAAAATAAAACTCAAAATTCGAAAAGGATTTCCATGCTCTCCCCCACACTTAGAAAGAAGCTAATCTCGTAAAAAGCTTCGTCAGCTTATCTCACCGGTTATGATCGCGTTAATTAGCAAAAGTTCGGGAGGAAGCGTTTGATTAAATTAAGCACAGCCTCGAGTCAATTATTCCCCCGTGCAATTTCAATTAAACCCTCGCCTGTTCGCTATTGTAATCGAATGACGCGACGAGCAACCCTCGTTTCTATGGGCCGATCAAACAATGCTTAATCCGACGGAATAAAACAGGTAAATCGTAATTTCATCCGGACTCACCTCCGCAATTCGGCATGGCCCATGGTGTCGTGGTTCTCTCGCTACGAAATTCCCTGTTCCCCTCTGCTGTACACACGCGCGCGCACGGTGGTCATGCGGTTGCTCACTTGGCGCGATGTAATTGAAATTAAAAAAAAAAAAAAAAAAAACGAAGGGAAAAGTCGGAGGCGAGAAGATGGAAACGGCCGGTACGGAAATTCGCAATTTTCTAGACGCGTCCGCACCTCGCCACGTCGAAACGCACACTGAATTTCAAAACATTCGCAGCCGTGAAACGGGGTCGTATAGATGTCACGTAATTAACTCAGCTATGCCTGTTTCGCAGCTGGACCACCCGTCGCGTCTCTGTTCCGCATAAATTCCGATCCCCGTTTCCGGAAACGGTCCTGAAGAATGTTTTCGTTTCGACTTTGTGTTGGAAGTTCGCGAATGGAATGTTTGGGAGCTGCTGTTTCTGCTCCAAGTCTATGGCGAGCCTTAAAGTCGTTGAGTTTGGGTACTAATGTATACGTGCTAGTGAATTTGGTTTCTAAGAGTGTATTATGTGACTTGATTATCGCGTTGGTTAATATAAAAGTTTATTTATTTATACGGCAATGAAATAAAATTATTTTTGGTAATTGAGGTGACAGATTGATGAATTTATAGCTGTGTCGAAATTGGTTTTGTCAATTTGTAATATATTCCCAGTGCAAAACTTTTGATACTTTGAAAGGAAATATGTAAGATTTAGGCTACTACTAAAAATAATAAAATTATTATTACCAAAATTAATAAAATTATTTTTAGAGACAGTTTGATAAATTTATAACTGTGTCAAAATTGGTTTTGTTAATTTGTAATATATTCCTAATGCGAAATTTTTGATACTTTGGAAGGGAATGTGTAAGATTTAGGCTACTTTCGTGGTCATTCGCATAATTAGTGTGTGCTGACATAATTTTGTTATGTATTAAAGGTTTTTAAATGTTTTATGGAATGCAATATTTAATTGTACGATGATATTAATTAATTTTTACATAATCGTAGGTTTCATATATGTAAATATGTCAAAAAGAAAGAAATATATTGTTTGCAATATACAGGTGCTCAATTTAAAAATGTAATAATAAGAAAATGTGATATCATTTGAATTATGGTATAACCAAAAATTAAATACATTTTTTTTAAAAAATACAATAAATCAGATTTGAAATAAATATTTGAAATAATGGGCAAATTATTTTTGGTAATTCAAGAAACAGATTGATGAATTTATAGCTGTGTCGAAATTGGTTTTGTTAATTTGGAATATATTCCCAGTGCGAAATTTTTGATACTTTGGAAGGAAATGTCTAAGATTTAGGCTACTTTCGTGGTCACTCGCATAATTAATATGTGCTGATATGATTTTGTTATGTACGAATGGTTTTAAAATGTCTTATAGAATGCAATATTTAATTGTATGATGATATTAATTAATTTTTACATAATCGTAGGTTTTATATACCTAAGTATATGTACTTGAAATTTATGTCAAAAAGAAAAAAAATATTGTACCTATTATATAGATGCCCTATTTAAAAATGTAATAATAAGAAAATATGATATCATATGAATTATGGTACAGCCAAAAATTAAATTCTTTTTCTTCAAAAAATACAATATATCAGATTTCAAAAATAAATATTGCAAATAATTAACAAATTTCTTTTACATTATCACATCCTTTTATCAACTGCTATAAAGAAATTTTTAACACTACGACAAACATTCCTTTTCTAATCTTTTATTTTTTTTTTTTTTTTTATGTGCCTCTACGATTAGATAAAAAATTCGTAATTATATTTTTCAAAAGTTATCTATCCAGGAAAGCAGCTCGCGAGTATCGATTTTGCAGCCTTTGTCACCGCCTTTAAGGAACACGCGTACATTTTATTTAGCAGGAGGCTCTTCCAAGTTTGTTTTACATAATTGAAGGAGTTCCTCGAGGAGCGGAGATAAACCCGTGTCTCGATGACGAAGCCGGGGATCGTCTTTGAGCTTTAGCCAAGCCGTGAAATCAATTAAACGATCTGTTACGGATAAACTTTCTCTTCCCGTGACTTAATGAATATGTCGGGAGCTAGCCGATTGAATATTCACGAATCACGATGCCACGAAAACGAGATCTTTTCAAATGAATTTGCTCATTAATCGATGTCGGAGTTGAATACATTTCGTTGGAAAGTAATCGTCAAAGCGTGTCTTCTTTTCGGGCCAACGATTTTGCGACTTCATTTCTTGATTAGAGAAATGTATCAGTTGGTAATTATCTATCCACTGAACCTGTATATATTTTTGTCAAAAAATACCCTCAAATCGTTTAAAACTTGAAATAAATGAAGAAATATTTGGTATAAAGAAGAATAAAAATTTCATTTCAAAATTCTGCAGAAGTAATTCTCAGATAATTCTCATTTTTAGTAAATTGAATGAACAGGAAATTTTCGATTTTAGGAGCTTTCAACGTATCGAATTTTTTAATATTGGAATTTTAAAACTTTCGAATTTTCTAATTTCTCAATTCCAAAAATTTTTACATTTCGAAACTTTCAATTCTCCAATTTTCAGGCAGCTAATTTCACGAAAGAACGACGAAGCCGAACAGCAAACTTTCGATTTAAGGAGCTTTCAAGCTATCGAATTTTTCAATTTTCCAATTTTCTAATTTTCTATTTCCAAAAATTTTTGTATTTGGAAACTTTCAATTTTCCAATTTTCAGGCAGCTAATTTCACGAAAGAACGACGAAGCCAAACAGCAAACTTTCGATTTAAGAAGCTTTCAAACCATTTTTTAATTTTTTAATTTTCTAATTACCCAATCCCAAAAAATTTTATATTTGAAAACATCCAATTTAAAAATTTTAAAGCATTTAATTTTCTTAACGAAAGGCAAAGCCAAAAACGAGGTTCAATACCTAAATAACAATTGCAACAAAAACCCCCTTTCATCGCATGCACACGTAAGTTATATTCGTGTAAAGAAGTCTCGTGAAAACCGTAACCAACACAACCACCCCTGTTCCACATCGTACATCGAACCGACTTCCTCACCCCACCTAAAAACCACCCTTTGCCAGCTCGCGATACCGCAGCCAAAAACCTAACCTGTCCTGAAAATTTCATCGACTGGGTAATCATGCGGGGACATTAGCGTGACCGTGGATAGCGCCCACGTAAGCGCTGTCAAGAGGCTGTAAATCAGGGCCACCTGTTCGCGGGCACCTGCTTGCCCGCCCTCTTCGCCGCACCCTTTAAACCGTTTAGTATAGTTTCAGTCGCGGTGTCCCGCGCCAATGGCCGTCCACGAACTTCGGCCACCTGTCCTGATAATGTCGGTTAATATCATGTAAATTGTAATTAATATTCATGGAGTTAATTCGCCGCCGCCTGCGCGCAGCGCCACGAGCCACCAACTTTTACCGAGAATTTACGATCGCCGCGGAGCATATTTCGGCGGAGGGGTGACCTGATCGTCGGCCAGATACAGGCTACGTACCTGGCTCCCTGCTTTGCAAAATAAATCGTCCAGCCGAGCGGCCGAGATTTATCGCGGAATTATGAAGAACGATCCCCCGCGACGCTAGGTGGCATCCACTTCGCAGGCGATAAATCGCACGGTGGTTTTTGATGTTTCGTCGAACAGAGCCTCGATATAGGTGCTACACACCCTTCCGCCGGCTCTCACATGCCGTGCAAACGTTTCCTGTACGCTGATACACGCCCCCGATACCCCGGCAGAAAAACCAACGCTTTTCTACCTACGTACATATGTACGTGTCTACGTGCTAGATGTTTT